>NC_083571.1:20537553-20757553 GCF_027579695.1 Neoarius graeffei
CTCCCACCATGTTTAGGCCATGACATTTTTGAGGGCGTGTTGTCCTATGACCTTGGTCTGTACTTGAATTATTTCATCAAGACAATGAAATGGTTCACATACCCTTTTGAACAGGCAAATCAAACAATTCAAGGTTCAGATGCTCTCTCCAAGCCATGCACTGTCCAATCTGGTGCACTCAAACTCTCTGGTAACGCGGTCCAGAATTGGAATTTTTTGAGGTTGCTACCTGTTCTAATTGGTGACAAGGTGCAAAATGCTGATGATGACGTGTGGCAGTTGACTCTCCTGCTCAAAGATATTGTTGATCTAGTTTGTGCGCAGAAGATTTCAGTGTCACAGATAGCTTATCTTGAAATCATAATCCAGGAGTATTTGGATTCAAGGATGTGTTTGTTTCCTCAGAGTACTCTAAAACCAAAACACCATTACATGAGACATTATCCCACACTAATCCTGAAATTTGGCCCCCTTATTCGATTGTGGACAATGCGTTTTGAAAGCAAACACAGCTATTTCAAGCAATGTGCCAGGCATTTGAAAAACTTTAAGAACATTTGCCTAACTCTTTCTGAAAGGCATCAGATGTTTCAAGCATCGGCAGGACCAGGATGTAGTGAGCTTCTACAAATTAAAAATGGTTGCGCTTTTATTCCCAACCTTTACAGTGACACAGTCAATCATGCTGCTAGTGAATTCGGATTTTCAGAAAAAGATACAGTTGTCTCCACAGAAATTCAGTACAGAGGTGCAGTATACAGGAAGGGTGATTTTTTTGGTCTTGAATGAGTCTATGGAATTTGGGAAGATTGTCATCATTTTAATTAAGGATAATGCCACGGTGTTTTTTCTTATGGACTTACACAAATCAGACCATCTTCCCAAATACCACCTGTACGCTATTACACAACAAAGTACAGGAATGCACTGTGTTAACATTAATGACTTGCTAAATTTTTACCCATTGACATCATACATCATTGATGGACACAGAGTCATTCCACTGAAACACAGCGTTTTGTCAAAGTGATCTTTGCTATGTTTGAATTGGTAAAGCACATGTTCATTTTTTTAGATATTAAGTGTAGTTTGCAGATCGTTTAAAATGAAACACAATGACTAATATTGAAATGCTGAGCTTTGAGCATATTTGGCCAGAAATGGTAGCTAGAATGATGAGTTTAAAGTAGTTCTGTTTTTGATTTTCACAGACTTTGGTCCTAATTCATTTTGAAGTTAGAGTTGTGCCCAATATGAATGCAATGTTCTGAAATAAATTTAGTAAATCAGCTACATTTTGTAAATAATATTTCCTTATATGTCTTTAATGCAAATTGTAGAGATGTCCAAATATTTTCTACACTCCACTATCAAGGAGGACCTGACCTTCCAGACATTTCAAAGGATATCTTGGAAGAAACTCTTCAATCTCTAGGGGTAGAGACCCATGATGGCTTTCAGTTTGTTAAGGAAGAAGATTTGTTGTCAGCCTTGAGGCCCATACAAGCCCGGAAGCTGGTTGCTGTGTGGAGTCTGAAATGTAAGTCTAACATTGTGTTTTATGATGTGATCAGTTATCAACATTGCTATAAAGTTCAGTTAAAATGTAAATACATCCATGTTTTGTGTATGTGTACTTTCAAAGGTCTGGGCCAAGAAAGTGGTTCTTCAAGCCTTACTGCCTCACCAGGACCTTCCACATCCATGGTGTCTCTGTCGCCAATTTCAATGTAGTCATCGTCCAGCAGCTGTCAGAGCCCAAGTGGCAGTTTTCCAGGCTCATTCATGATACCATGGGGACAGTTCCCAGAGGCTTTGACGCAGGCTTTGGAGAGAGGAAGATGTCCAAATCCAAGTATGAGGAAAGAGATGGTCAGAATTGTGGTCCGCGAAATGATGAAAGTAACCACGTCATTAAGTAAAAAGAATGCTACTGATGTGGCTAGGAAATTAGTGGCAAAATACCCCAAGTCACTACAAGATGTCATTGAATGCGACATAATTGGCACAGGGTACGGCTCCCTCGTGAAACAAATTCAAAATCAGATCGAAAATGTGAAAAGACCTACAACACCAAAAATCAAGAAAAGAACTTCACATGACTCGGACACTGAGGAAATCCCCCCTGAAAAATGGGCAGCAATTCAAGACACCTATGGGTGCATCCGTTGGCATGTTAAGTTTCTGCCCCTTGGAGAAATGGCCGAAAGCCAGCAGCAGAAGAAAGAGGAGCTTAAAAATATGTTTAGCCAGAATGAAGAAAGCCCAGGTCCTTTGAAAATGCTTATGAAGTCCACATTCTACAGCCAGCGACAAGATGTGAACCAAGGGAAAGACATGAAGTACCTCCTGGAAAACTGGCCATATTGGTTTCATGAAATTGGCATGATTGTTCACTTTAACGAGCTCACTGGAGTTGACCTAAAAGAAACCTTCCTGAAAAATGTGGAACAGAAGGGGGAAAGGCTCTTGCACTTCCTGAAGACAGTTGCTGTCAACAAATCCAAAAGAGTCCATCAAGCTGCAACAAAGCTACAAATGATGAGGGGAGAACACTCAGGCTACACACAGGTCACAGAGATGGTGCTGCTTCTTCTGGCTTATTTTGACGAGAAAGATGATGTGATGTTCCATTACGTGGAGGACACTTGCCTGGCTGGAGAAGTGGTCATGGACAGAGTTCCCTTGACTCCCACGATTGTTGTATGTGGTAAGTTAACCTCACTCGCCTGAGTTGAAGATGAACAGCTGACACATAGATGCAGTCTGGGTATAATGAATTCTGGGATAGAAATAAAGTATTCTGGAATAGAACTCTGTCTAAAAATCATGTTCATGCAGCATCTGTAGTTCTTTTTGTCTCAGCTGTTCATCTCAAACAAGCCCACTCACTCACTCACTCACTCACTCGAACTCCACCCCCACACACACAATTACACACACACACATGCCTTAAAGTCTAAACACATGCTTTTTCATTCACACACTGGCACACACCACTATTTGTTTCTGTTAGTGTGGGTTTTGCATACAATCTTGTTTTCACGCTTGACACGAGTTAGTGACTGACATGTTAAAATGTAAACTTAATTTCTGGAATATTTTTATTTTTACTTTTTTTTAAGGACAATCCTGCTATTCCTCCAGAAGGATGATGCTGAGTGTGGATCAAGTCATCATGAACGAGAACATCTCTTCCTTTATCTCGCCCTTGTGCATGATGTTTGGCAGTTATTACTGCTTTAACATCCATTATCCAACTGCGCTTGCATCAACCCTGGAATTTCTTCAGAGGTAAGTTGTTTTTTTGGACAATTGTTTATTTAGTCATTTCGCTGAGGCTTTTATCCAAAGCAACATGCATACAAATACCTACAGGGCCAGTCTCCCCCAGGGCAACATGGGGTTACCCAACCCATTAATGTATGGTTTGAGTGGTATTATTGACTTTCCCTAAATATTAGAGACCAAAATGTCAAGTCTTTCTACTTGATTTTCCTTGTGATTCAGTAGAAAGGCTTTACATTTTAAACTTATATAGGGAAAGTCAATCATACCACTCAAACCATACATTTTCTGAAAGCTTCTGTCCTCTAGATGTGCGAAGACCGATAGCTCATGAAGAGTCCTGTAATGGATGTCCGTTCCTGTAATGGATTTCCATTGCATTTGCAATGTATGGAAATGCATTAACTACCTCAAACATGTAGTGCGAAATGTTAACATTCTAATTCATGTTAAGCATGGTGAGACCTTTCAAAAAAAAAAAAAAAACTAGGTGTCATTGGATAATGTGGAGGGTGCATGGTAAGGCCCCTTAGCTCCCTGCCTACCAATAAAGCTTTAATTAAAGGAAAACTGTAACCCATATTCTCACCTTTTTTATTCTTTTCTTTGTTGACTTGTGGAGACAGTTGTATCATGTATAAGTAGTGTTTCCTCTCTCTGTATTCCTAGATGTTTCTTCTCTATTAATCCAGAGAGAGGGGACGAAAGTGGAGCGAACAAATGCGATGCGGTTGCATGTTAATCCAAGAGTTCTTACCTTGATTCAGGACCTCTCCGACCACAAATGGTGAGCCATTTAAAAAGGTACTTGTGCTAGTGCTACTGTTGTCTTTGATTATTGACTGGCTTTACAAATGAAATTAATGGGAGAGGCAGTGGGAACGATAACTGTTCTGTTGCTACTGTCCCGTGGACTGTTTCAAGACAGTGCCAACTGTCCAGAGACAGCAAGGCACTGTCCCGAGATAGTCAGGCACTGTCCCCGGGACAGCGGGGCACTGTCCTGAGATAGTTAGGCACAGCGCCTGGCTGTCTCAGGACAGTGCCTGGCTGTCTCAGGACAGTGCCCGATTGTCTTGGGACAGTGGGCACTGTCCCGGGACAGTCCATGGGACTGCAGCAACAGTAAAGAACAGTTATTGTCAGCCAGGCACTGTCCAGGGTCAGCCAGGCACTGTCCCCGGATGGCCAGGCACTGTCCCCATCCCGGGACAGCCAGGCACTGTCCTGAGACAGTTAGGCACAGTGCCTGGCTGTCTCGGGACAGTGCCTGGCTGTCCCTGGACAGTGCCTGGCTGTCTCGGGACAGTGCCTAGTGTCCCAGGGCTGTGCCCGACTGTCTCGGGACAGTAGGCACTGTCCCGGGACAATCCACAGGACAGCAGCAACAGTACAGAACAGTTATTGTTCCCACTGCTACTGATTGAGATTATTGTGTGTGTGTCTTTCTCTTCTCTATTCCCTAGGTGTTCCTTGAAGTGACCACAGCAGTGAACACTCAGTTTCCCTAGATGTTCTTCTAGAGTTTGTTTCTATTAATCCGGGGAAGGGGATGCACAAAAGCAACGCGGTTGCACGTTAATCCAAGTTTCCTTACCTTGAGTCAGGACCTCTCCAACCGTGATTGGCGAGCTGTTTAAAAAGGTACATGTGCTATTGCTAGTGCTAGTACTACTGTTGTCTTTGATTATTTATTGACTGACTTTACAAATGAAACTAATGTGTATGTTACTAATGTGTATGTTACTGTGTATGTTTCTTTCTCTTCTCTATTCCCCTAGGTGTTCCTTTGAGTGACCACAGCAGTGAACACTCACATTTCCCTAGATGTTCTTCTAGATGTTTCTTTATATTAATCCAGAGAGGGGACGATCAAAAGCAACGCGGCTGTACATTAATCCAAGTTTCTTTACCTTGAGTCAGGACCTCTCCGACCATGTTTGGCGAGCTGTTTAAAAAGGTGCATGTGCTAGTGGTAGTGCTACTGTTGTCTTTGATTATTGACTGACTTTACACATAAAACTAATGGAGATTACTGTGTATGTGTTTCTTTCTCTTATCTATTCCCCTAGGTGTTCCTTCAAGTGACCCGAGACGGTGAACACTCATATCTCCTTTGTTTGTGGGCCGATATTAACGATACAGGCCATCAAGGTTCACTCACTCGCTCACTTCTACACCTCATTCCTCTCTTCCTCATTCTTTTTTCAACAATAAATTTGCATTCTTTTGAATCGTACATTGACTAACGAGTGGTTTGTTACAGCCTAACTTTTCATTTAGAAGTAATTTTGAAGTAATTTGAAGCACTGCAGATAAAAAGTAAAACTGAAATACATGTGTACATGTCCCGTTGTTTTTACGAAAAAAAAAAAACTGGCAGCTGTGGTTGCCAGAATAATCCCGTTAATAAATACAGTACATATGTAAACATTACAGAACAACTTGTAAATTTTACATGCTGAAACTGCTAATTTTACATTGAATCCCGGTGAAATGTTCATGCAATCATTGTTTATTGTACAATGAATATCCGTAAAATTAACAGTTATGTATTGATTATTGTACATTGAATACCTGTAAAATTTACATTTAGTTATCATTAATTGTACATGGAATCCCAGTGAAATGTACAAGTTATTCTGTAATGTTGTTTACATTTCACTGTATTTTTAACAGGATTATTCTGGCAACCACAGCTGCCAGTATTTTTCTGTAAAAACAACAGATTTTTTTTTTACAGTGTGCATCCGTAAGTGCCTGTGTCCTGACAAAGATAAATTTCATGTCTTCAAGCCAACATGTGATCTTTTTTTATTAGAAAAGACACATTCACAAACAAAAGGTACCCAAATTTATCAAAATTCATTGATTTCCTATTGAGTGACATGTTTTGAATTTCCATGTTCCAGAAAAAAAAAATGAAAATATGAAATATGCTCAAATGAAAAATATGAGTGGTATATTTCTCAGTAAAACTTATGGAGTCCATAATTTTTGGTATTGTTTCTATATATAATTACATAAAACCCAGATCCAAAAAATCATCCCGATCCTGCATTTTGTAGTCTCTGTATCTCTGGAAGTTCTGATCAATTTTGATTTAAGTCAGCATAAAATACTCTTTGAAATACATTACATTGCACTGTAAACAACCCAAACTGAAATTTCCATGAGGTAATACGAGTTATAGTCAAACCTTTGGAAAGAGAGAGTAATCTGTCTGATTTTACCTTTGGACCCTCTTTTCCTGGGTTACCAACTGGACCTCTCAGACCCTGATCACCCTATGAAACAGAACACATAAATGTGTACTTGCACAATTTTCTCCATGTTTCAAACAAAATGCTATTTAAGATTTTACTGTTTAGAATAACTTTAAAAGTATAGAGAGCTTGCAGTCACGTGACCGGAAAGTACACAGCCACCATCTTGTCGGTAAAAAACACCGCTGAATACTGCTGCACTCGTGTACAAAATGGATAAATTTCAACCGACGGACTACACGGCTCATTTTTCTAATGAACAGATAACTAGATATATGTCTAAAATAAACGACCTACAGATTAGTGACCCTTATGGCTTACCAGATGTAGTTTTCACGACAGTGTCAGTGGATATTGAACTGCCAGAGGTAGAATACCCAGATGTGTATAATTACCTCATTAACTTTCCCTCGCTGTTCAGTGGTGAAGCACTGCGTGCTTATAAATCTCTGGACAGTTATCTTTACAGAAATTCAGGATTTGTCAGCTGCCCTCAGATGTGGCATCTTGTAAACAAGAAAATAACAATCCTCATTGGATGGGTAAGTCACTTAAGTATTACTAGTACTGATATCAGTAGTATCTAGTATAGCACTGACCAGCCGATTATAGAATAGAATAAGGTAATTCCAGCTGTAATTCCAAATCGTCCGTCTTGTTTACCATGGATCTGGTGTTGGAGAGATAGAGGCTTGGCAGTGGAGATTTGAGTGGCTGTTTTCTGAGCTTAGTCAACAGGCCGGCTCTGCCTGCAGCCTCGCTTTTGCTTCCGCTCCCGACACTGCCTCCTTCGCCTGCCAGACCCGATAACAATCCACGGAGACCCCGCTGGTCTCGCTATCTCGTCCAGAATGTTGTGCATGCAATGGAAATTGCTACAAACCGTCATTTTCTGCTGGAAACCAATGTCCAGTAAGTCCATACGGTTGTAGTGGATATTGAAGTCCAGTACAGATGAACAACACGCAAAAATACACACAAAAAACATAAAAAACATGCACAGGTAGGGAGAGCTTGTAGCCGCAGCCATTGTAGTAGAATTGTGTATAGTAGGGTTTTCCAGAAGAAAAGGTAGGAGTAGAAGCAGAAGTAGAACCAGAAGTAGAAGTAGAAGGCGGAAATATGGTGTTTGACCAACAAGATGGCGTCTGTTACAATCTGGATTGGCTGTGACGTCACATGCAAGATCTCTATAGGCAGTTGGTGTTAGTTTAGTGTGTGTGTGTGTGTGTGTGTGTGTGTGTGTGTGTGTGTGTGTGTGTGTGTGATTAATTTTGTTTGGTCTTAGTCACTTACTTTGTCTCCTTGAATACCCTCTCCTCCAGGTACTCCCTTCTCCCCTTTCTGTCCAAGTAATCTCATCTGGCAGACACGGCAAGCATTCTACAGTCACATGTACACACGCACGCAAAAAAAAAAAAAATCATACACTGAATCCTGTGGTACTTTACCCTGTGTGCCTAAACCTGCACAAAGTATTTCTCAGCAGAATCATTGACTTTTCATTTGTAATCATTTATAATTGCATGTACCTGGAAAAAAGCATAACATTTAAACCAATTGCAAGCCTATAGCCACACCATGGCTTTCCTTTCCCTCTATCTGAGAAGGGATAGACAAATTATTGGCCCTGGTACTCAGGAAAAGTAGGTATTGTATCTGGGCTATTCATTTTTTTTTTTATTCATAGTTATTTGTTCTTGTTTGTAGACAAGCAAGTTGAAAAACAAAAGAAAATAAATCCTGCTTCCTATTGACTGTTGCAAAACAAAAAGTTTTAATTTGTCATGACCTGGCGACTTGTCCAGGGTGTACCCTGCCTTTCACCTGTAGTCAGCTGGGATAGGCTCCAGCTTGCCTGCGACCCTGTAGAACAGGATAAAGTGGCTAGAGATAATAAGGAGATGTTTTAATGAGACCATTTGTGAATAATTCTACTCTTGGTGCCAATTCTGTCAGGTGAACGTTGGAAGCCAAAAATTTCCAGGGCAGCACGGTGGTGTAAGTGGTTAGCACAGGTGCCTTACAGCAAGAAGGTTCTAGGTTCAAGCCCAGTGGCTGGCGGGGGCCTTTCTGTGTGGAGTTTGCATGTTCTCCCCGTATCTGCGTGGGTTTCCTCTGGGTGCTCTGGTTTCCCCCGCAGTTCAAAGACATGTGGTTAGGTTAATATGGGACGGTCTTGGGCTGAGGCGCCCTTGAGCAAGCCACCTAACACCCAACTGCTCTCCAGGTGCTATTAGCATAGCTGCCCACAGCAGTGGGTATGTGTGTGTGCTCATTGCTTGCATGTGTGTTCACTGCTTCAGATGGGTTAAATGCAGAGAGGAATTTCACAAGCGTGTGATGAATAAAGTTGTTCTTCTTATTCTGAAAATTCATCAAACTTTGTACAGTGTTTATGATTCTCTGATATCAAATTTCTGTCACAGACAATGTATATCAAACTTTCACTAACTCGCTCTGTAGGTCACATTCTACATTGTTATTTAACCACACCCACATCTGCACTACTATATTTGAATAAGATCAAAATACAATGATTTACATGTTTTACTTCATTTTTAAGAATTGACTATAACAGATGCAATTTTGTACACAACATGTGATTATACTTAGGCTTACTTCAGAAGCCTTCTAAATTTCCCTCTTATTAGCCATAGACAGACTTGCAAGTCATGTAATTTAGCCACTGGGGTTGCAAATCCAGCCACTGCAGTTGCACAAGCCCAGAATTTCAATTAAATTTAAGCCCATAAAATTCTTAGTGCCAATCCCAAGCCCAGATAAATAGGGAGGGTTGCATCAAGAAGGGCATCTGGTGTAAAACTCATGCCAAATCAACTATGTGGATGACAAAGAGAACTTTCATACAAGATCGGTGGAGGCCAGGGTTAACAACAATCGCCACTGGAACTAATTTCCAGCAGGGTACCAGTGGAAACTATGCTATTTGTAGGAAAAGGAGGAGAAAGAGAGGTGGAAGGTGAATTTGGAAGAAATATGAGAACAGAAAAGGCAGGAGAGTGGAATTGAAAGTTGGATCTCTAAATGGTATTTAGACTGACACTATGACTAGTAAAGGAAGAGAACTGGCTGATATGATGGAGAGGCGAAAGATTGACATCCTGTAGTAAGGAAGTAAGGCCAGGAATATTGGAGGTGGTTTCAAGCTTTTCTATTAAGGTATGGATGGGAGGAGAAATGGTGTATGGGTAATGCTAAATGAAGAATGTATTGAGTGTGTTAGAGGTAAAGAGAGTGAGTGACAGAGTGATGAGTGTGAAGCTGGAAATCAAAGGAGTGATGACGAACATTGTCAGCGCATACATGCCTCAAGTGAGGTGTGAGATGGAGGAGAAAGAAGAATTCTGGAGCAACTTGGATTAAGTGGTTATAAAATACTACTATTGACCTTTAAAGCACTGAATGGTCTTGCACTAGAGTACCTGAGCAAACTTCTGGTCCTTTGTGACCCACCACAGGTAGACAGATCAAAAGGTGCAGGCTATCTGTTGGTAACTCCTATAGAGAAGGCTATATCAGGGGGCAAAGCCTTTTCTTACAAACCCCCACAGTTATGGAACAGCCTTGCAAGTTGTGTTTGTGACTCAGACACAGTGTCAGCATTTAAGTCTAGGCTGAAAACATATCTTTTTAGTCAATCCATCCACCCATCCATTATCCGTAACTGCTTATCCTGTGCAGGGTCACAGGCAAGCTGGAGCCTTTCCCAGCTGACGATAGGTGAGAGGTGGGGTACACCCTGGACAAGTCACCAAATCATTGTAGGGCTACCATACAGAGACAAACAACTATTCACACTCTCATTCACACTTACACTCAATTTAGAGCCACTAATTAACCTAACCTGCATATCTTTGGACTGTGGGGGAAACCGGAGCACCCAGAGAAAACCCACATAGACACGGGGAGAACATGCAAACTCCACACAGAAAGGCTCCCATTGACCACTGGGCTCAAAGCCAGAACCTTCTTGCTGTGAGGCGACAATGCTAACTACTACACTACCGTGCCACCCTCTTTTTAGTCAAGCTTTTTGTTAATAGCTTTTTATTAGGTAAAGGAGAAGATCAGAAAGGTCCTCAGGCATAGAGTGTTTGGGTAAACTGGGATGTATGGATGCTGCCACAACCCCCCACTCTCACATGTTCACTTGGGTTTGTTGATGGTGGGGTGGCTGGCTGCTTTATGTCCCAGGGCTCCCTCATGACTGTGTTATCTTCTGACTCTTCATTTTAGTTATGCTGTCATGGTTAAGCTTGCCAGAGTCCCTGCTTGCACTCAGTGCAAAATGTATACTGTTTTTCCTCATTAGGTGACCAAACAACCTGTGTTCTCTCTCTCTCTCCCCCATCTCTTCCCTCTGTCTGCCTCTCTCTGTCAAGTTACATGTTGATCCTGAGCATCCAGTGGTGCTGACCTCTTCTGCTCCACAGACTTGCTTGATCCATTCTGATGCCCTATGTTTGGCTGGAGTCTCATTACATTGCTCCTGTGGAGGACGGCCCCATATGGACAGTCAAAAATCACACTTGGAAGATGGCTCTGGACACTTACATGTCCACATGCATTTATGGCTGAGGACGACAAGTGACATGATAACTTTAGGACTGAAGTTGTCATGAACAGTTTTGCACTCAAGTTTCCATCAATGAACAGTTTATAACTTCAACAAAACAGACTTCATGTTAAAACTATAATTATTTTCCTGGTTTCACAGTTATATTTTGTGACTACAGTATATAGGATACTATTTTGTGACTATATAGGACACTATTATACAAGCAAATTATTTATAATCATGCTATCTGTTATCACTGAAATGAGTATGGGTTCCCTTTTGAGTCTAGTTCCTCCACAAGGTTTCTTCCTCATGTCATCTGAGGGAGTGTTTCCTTGCCACCCTCACCTCAGGCTTGCTCACTGGGGATAAATTAGGGATATGTTTAAAGGCTTTAATATGCTCATGTTTAAAGGTTTTAATATGCTGTAAAGCTGCTTTGCAAAAAAATGTCTGTTGTTAAAAGCACTATACAAATAAATTTGACTTTCATCTTCGTAATATTGCTAAGATAAGAAATGTAATGTCACTACATGATGCAGGGGGCGAGGTAGTGGTTAGCACTATTGCCTCACAGCAAGAAGGTTCTGGGTTTGAGCCCAGTGGTCGATGGGGACCTTTCTGTGTGGAGTTTGGATGTTCTCCCCATGTCTGTGTTGGTTTCCTCCAGGTGCTCCAGTTTCCCCCACAGTGCAAAGACATGCGGTTAGGTTAACTGGCTACTCTAAATTGTCCATAGGATTGAATGAGTGTGTGTGAATGGTTGAGAGGAGAAAACCTCTATAATAATCCAGTGGAAGGCAATGGGAAACCATAAAACCTCTTTATCTACTTTTAGGACTTGTGTGAAAATGTGTTTTAGGTCATATTTATGCAGAAATATAGACAATTCTAAAAGGTTCACAAACTTTCAAGCACCACTGTTTGGCACTGTTGTAAAATTCCTGCAAATGTTTTATGACATTTGTGATCCTTAAATATTAAAGCTAGATGGCCTTTCAATTTCATAAAATCGGTGAAATTTACTTCCCTCTGAAATTTGGTCATTGTGATACGTTTATTTCTGCAATATCTATTTAAAAAAAAAAGAACCCACCAGGCCATTCTGTGGCTGGGAAGTTATTTAATTTGAGGGGATTCCCTGGCAAATAATGTGCATTAAATCATTTGCTTTGTGCAGACAGAGGAAGTCCAGTGTGTGCATGCACAAGTTTACCTGTTTCTTATTCTTTTCCTTCTTCTTTTGGGTTTTATGGCAGCTGGCATCCAGTGTTGCATTACTGCCATCTAGAGGTTTACCTTGACCATGCACTGACAGTTACATTGGTCTGTCACTAAACAAACAGCTGATCACACCGAGGTGCTCGCTGACCACTGATATTTATTAGTTTGGTCCTGCGTTTCCTTTCCTTCAAAACATAATGTCTTTTCTTCTTACTTTCCGTTACTCTAGTCAGTCTTTCACATTTCATTTGCATCCTCCATTTTCCTCTCTCGTTTCAAATTTGTATCCCACAATACCTTGCATGAATGGGGACAGTCCACCATGTGTTGTATGACATAGTATCTTGAATTGGGTCATGGTGAAGCAAGTAAAAATAGTGGACATAAAATAGCCACTTGGCCCTAAATTCATTAATTGTTCTACTTAAAAAATCTTAATAAAATTGGAAGTCTGTGATTCGAATTCAGGGATATTAGTCTACATATTTTGCCACATATAGGCCTGTCTAATTTGGTTTACAGACTAGAAGAGAAATTACTCAACAAAGTATTACATATAATCTCCCCAGACAATATAGGAATGATACGTTCTGCTTTTATATCTTTTAGGGACCACATATTTTTGGGACTGTTGAAAATCACCATTTTTAAGAGTAATTATTCAAGAGTTACATCAATAAAGTTCCAACAAAACTAGTTTAATGACATCAGTGATCTGACTGTGTTATTGTTCATGAAATTCTGGGGAAGCCGAATATAGCAGGTGCATGTGTAAAAATAACCGCTTCGTAATATCTAATTATAGATTATTAGACTTTTAATTCATTGAAATTGGAAAACTGGTGATCAGTAACCTCAAAATAAATATATGTGGTGAATCTTCATTTCATTCAGACCTTCATTGTATTTTTCTTTTGCATAGTTCACATTAACCATCACAAATGTCGTAAAATATTTCGCGGGAATTTTACAACAGTCTCGAACTCACTTATGGTTTGTTTTCATTCACAACGTGATTCTGTCACCCTTATCATGTCCTGGTTTTCTGGCAGTTTTATTTCTTTAAATTAATTTATACTTCAAGTTTTACTGGATTAATCAAGATTTAACTTTATTTCCTCTAGAAGGCTTGAATCTGGGTAAGTCTAACTCTTAAAAATACAGATCAGGTAATGGGTTATCACAACACATGCAACATAATGGCACATTGGATAGTTTCTGTTTATTGTTACAAATAAAGCTTGAGTTTTATTGAAAAATTAAAAATAATTCAAGCATAATGATTATCATAACTATACCTGCTTTTTGATCAACTTTCTTAATCACTTTCCTTTCAGGGAACTAGTAAATATATAGTAATACAAAGATTATGGTCAGGACAAATGAAAAATCTTGCTGCTTTTCCGACTGGAGAAGTAGATTAAAAAGGTAATGTCCAGCCCTGTATTATGCATTCAAGTTAAACAATGAAACGAATGCAGTTGTGCATAATTAATATGAATGCACAATGCACCTGACTGGAGGCAAATAAACTGACCAACCACTAAATAAATAGAGGATATTACATGATGGTGTGAAGATATGAAGTTTATCTTCGAGTGCTGATCATATTTCATGAGTGAGCTATGCTCACTCATGAAATATTTTTCAACATGAGAAGATAAACTTCATATCTCTGCGCCACCGTGTAATATCCCCTATTTATGAAATAGACACATTCAGAAAACATACACAAGTTAATAAAAATTATTTTAATTTTGAAGTGGTTCGCCATTTTGACAATGCACGTCAAGGCAGCAGGAAAACATTGGAAGTGATGTCATTGGAGTGAAGATATTGGGAAATGTCATGCGAGTTTTTCAACACGAGAAGATAAACTTCATATTTTCAAGCCACTCTTCAAAACACACTCTTGAATGTAGATATATACTCATGTTTGTCTTTCAATAAATGAAGAAAACCTCTCTGTTCTGGTGGCATCTGTTAAAAAAAAAAAATCAAATGCCAAATTATCAGTAACAGCGCTAAAAACCTGAATTCGGAGCAGCCTCCAAACATGGCTGCTCCGGACTACAATTCCCAAACACCACAGCACCCCTCATCTCCAGAGTATTAACTAGTACACCTGTCTCTCATTAGTCTGCAATCACTCCCCTATATAAGCTCAGCAATCACAAAAACAGTTCATGAAGTATTGTTGTGTCCCAGGACCTGACCTTACTGAGTCTTCTGGCTTTCTGCCTGACTACTTGTGTTTGGATTCTGTTTACATTTATTTCCTGACTCCATTTCCTCACCTGCCCTCTGATATCCCATTTGCTGACTGACTGACCCTTGCATGTCCCTGATTACGACATCAGGCTCCTGATTTGGATTTGTTGACAGTTTGCAATGCACCTGCTCTCCCCTGAATTTGCATCTGGAAGTGCCTGCACCCTGACAGGATACTTTGACAGCTGTGGATGCAGCAGAGGAAGTGAAGGAAACTGCACTTAATGCTCAGGGGTAATTGTTAGGAGAGCACCAGAAGATGATTTAGTGATCTTAACACCAGAATGTCACAACTCACTTCTGTTGTAACGCAGGCCATCCTAACACACTCCTCATCCTCTGCTGGTTCAGCCGAGATGGTTCCATGACCAGAGAAGTATTCAGGGGAAGTTTCTGACTGCAAGGGATTTCTGCTCCAATGCTCCCTGTATTTTGCTGCTCTTGTGGGAGCCACAGAAGATTGCCCAATTCATCAATCTCCTCTCACGCAAGGCTTTGCAGTGGGCTGGTGCTGGTTGGGAGCGTGGGGGTGAACACACCACCTCTTATGATAGATTCATAGAACTGTTCAAGCATGTTTTCGATCACCAGCCTGAAGAAGTTGAAGTTGGTGAAAGTTTATTAACCATCAGACAGGGGGATAGGAGAGGAGCAGAATATGCTTTGGAATTTCGCGTGCTAGCCAGTGGCTGGAATGAGCCCATGCTGAAGGCCACCTTTCATCAAGGCCTACATCCTAAAGTGTTCACTGAATTGGCATGCCGTGATGAACATCTCTCCCTAGGCTCCCTGATTGATCTTGCTATTTGCCTGGACCACCTTCTAAAGAATCGACCTTCATTACAGTCTCCTCCAGCCCCTTCTACTACTTTAGCTTTCCCGGCTCCCATGGAGTTCTCTGAGGCTCTCCAACATTCGGAGAGAGATAGGAGATGCTGAGAGGGGCAATGTTTCTACTGTGGTGAGTCTGGCCATCTGATAGCAAAATCCTTGGTTCACCCACCAAAGAGCGTGCATCAGATCCATCAAGAAACCAGTCAACCTAACCCAGTGAGTCCTGAAGTAGGCCATAAGTCACATTCTCTAATGGTGCCTGTTCTGTTAAAATGGCCAGATTTGACCCATGTTCTCTCTGCCTTCATAGACTCAGGGGAAGAGGGGAATTTCATCAGTAGCACGATCACCTAGAAATACCACTTGTCCACAGAAGATCTCCAAAGACCAGTCAACCTGAAGGCCATAGAAGGGGGCCCCATTGGTGATGGGCTTGTAACCACATGCATATTACTCCTCAAAATTCAGGTGGGAGCACTTCTTTCTGAGCTCATTTCCTTGTTGGTTACCCACACTGCCCATCAAGCTCTCATTGTGGGGTTCCCATGGCTCCAGCTTCATGACCCCCTTATCTTATAGCAACACAAAGAAATCCTTCAGTGGTCCCCATATTGCTTCAAGAACTGCCTGAACCCCCCCACCCCCCAAACTCATGATATTTTCCACCTCTGTGCCCATTGTCTGACTCTTTAGACAATGTTCCTTCATGTTACCTCGATCTCAAAGAAGTGTTTAGTAAGGGTAAAGCTAGTGGCTTGCCTCTTCACTAATCCTGTGATTGTGTCATTGACCTCCACCCAGGTACAACTCCTTGCAACTACATATACCCTTTGTCCATCACCGAACAAGCTGCCATGAAAGAGTTTGTCCAGGAGGCCTTGAAACAGGGGTACATTAGGCCATTAACATCTCCAGCTTTTTTTGTGGAGAAGAAAGGAGAAGGTCTTCACCCCTGCATAGACTACTGAGGCTTGAACCAAATCACAGTAAAATATCCCTACCTGGTTCTCTTGGGGCCATCAGCCTTAGAACTGCTTAAATCAGCCAAGGTTTTCTCTAAGATGGATTTCTGAAGTGCATACAACTTGTTCAGGATTCGAGAGGGTGATGAAAGGAAAACAGCAATTAGTCCCACTTCTGGGCACTTCATGAGGTCATGCCTCATGGCCTTTCTTGCATGCCAATTGTCTTCCAGTGCCTCATTAATGATGTTCTCATCAACATGCTGGGGAGGTTCATAATTGCCTATATAGATGACATCCTGATCTACTCCCCTAATCAAAATTCTCATCACGAACATGTAAGGTCAGTACCATCTACAAAGAACCATCTACACATCAAAGCTGAGAAATGTGAGTTCCACATCCAACAGATATCCTTCCTGGGGTACATCCTCATCAGCTCAGAGGCTGTAAGCATTGACCAGAGCAAGGTCTCGGCAGTCACATCTTGGCCAACCCCCACCATGGTGAGGGAGCTACAACATTTCCTGGGGTTTGCACATTTTTATCGTGGCTTCATTAGTGGGTTCAGCACAATTGACGCTCCGCTCACAACCCTGCTAAAGAAGGGGCCACACTGCCTCCAGTGGAACTCCGCAGCCGAGGAAGCCTTCGACCAGCTCAAGTCCACCTTCACAATGGCCCCAATCCTTCAGCATCCAGACCCTACTAAACCATTTGTCATAGAGGTTGATGCTTCATGAGACAAGAGTAGGAGAATGCCTTTCACAGCAATCAGGGGATAAACTGAAATTGCACCTCATCACTTCCTATTATAAAAAACAACACCTCAACAGAACAGAATTATAACGTTGGAAATAACGAGAACGCCTAGCCATCAAACTGGCATCAGATGAATGGAGGCACTCGTTAGAGGGTGCTGCACACCCATTTACCATCCTTACAGTTAGCCACAATTAGCACCACAATTAGCACCTGAACTTCTCTCAGTTAATAAATGCAATGAGTTTGCATCCTTCTTTAAAGGTAAAATTGATAAAATACGACATAATATTGCTCATAATATATCTCAGTTGCAAATAATTGAAAAACTGCAATCACCAGTGACACAGACAGATAACTTCAACACAATGTCAGAATTTTGTTTAATTGATTGAGACTCTTGAAAAAACTGTACAAAATCTCAGTTCCTCAACATCTGAATTGGACATTCTGCCCACCAACTTTAAGTCTGTTCTTCATCTTATAATTACAGATGTGCTTCAAATCATAAATACATCCCTAGAGACTGGCATTGTTCCTGTGTCCTTGAAAAAAGCCGTTGTAAAGCCCCTACTTAAAAAGAATAATCTGGATGCTTCAGTATTAAATAACTACAGGCCAATATCAAATCTACCATTCATCAGGAAAATCCTTGAAAAAATTGTCTTCAATCAATTAACTGCCTTCTTGATATCAAACAGCTGTTTTGATAACTTTCAATCAGGATTTCGTGCCAATCATAGCACTGAAACAGCGCTGATTAAAGTTGTAAATGACATACGTCTTAATACTGATGCAGGCAAAACATTGGTCCTGGTATTACTGGACCTCAGTGCAGCTTTTGATACTGTTGATCACAACATACTGCTATATCGACTTGAACATTGGGTTGGGTTGACTGGTAAAGTTATAAATTGGTTAAAATCATACTTAAAAGATAGAAGCTTCTTTGTTACCATGTGAAATTGTACCTCAGTGTCAATGTCCTTGACCTGTGGTGTCCCCCAGGGGTCGATTCTTGGACCATTACTATTCAACCTTTATATGCTCCCACTTGGGCAAATTATCAAGAACAATTCAATTTTATATCACTGCTATGCAGATGATACCCAAATTTATCTTGCTCTATCACCTAATGATTATGCCCCCTTGAATGTCTCTACCAGTGTATCGATCAAATCAACAACTGGATGTCACAAAAAAATTCTTCAGCTGAACACAGATAAAACAGAAGTAATTCTATTTGGAAAAAAAGATGAAAGACTCAGGATTACCACTATTCTTGACACAAAGGGGATTAAAACAAAAGAAATGGTTAAAAATATTGGTGTTTTCATTGACAGCGAGCTAAACTTTGACAGGCACATGAAAGCAATCACTAAAACGTCATTTTATCACCTAAAAAACATTTCCAAACTAAGAGGACTTATGTCAAAAAATGATCTGGAAAAACTTATACATGCCTTCATCTCTAGTAGGGTTGATTACTGCAATGGCCTTTTCACAGGCCTGCCAAAAAAACCCGTCAAACGACTTCAGCTGGTTCAAAATGCAGCAGCTAGGGTTCTCACACAAACAATAAGAACAGAACACGTTACTCCAATTCTAAGGTCCCTTCACTGGCTTCCAGTAAGCTACAGAATTGACTTTAAAGCATTGCTGCTGGTGTACAAATCTCTAAATGGTACAGGGCCCAATTACCTCTCTGATATGTTGCAGCGACCTAATCCAATCAGATCTACCAGATCGCAGCAGAAAAATTTACTGTTAAAACCAGTTGTTAAAACAAAGTGTGGTGAAGCAGCTTTTAGCTACTATGCAGTACAGCTATGGAACCAACTGTCATAGGACATCAAAAATGCTCCTGCTGTTGGCAGCTTCAAATCTAGACTAAAGACCAAGCTGTTTTCAGATGCTTTCTGCTAAATTATTAATATTGCCATCTCTACATGTTTTAAACTCTTTACTTTTACAGTCTCTCCATGTTTTAAATTTTACTTAACTTTTATTCTATTTTATTCTGCTGTTTTTTGTAATTGAACTTTTATCTCATTTTATTATTTTATTTCTACTATTGTTTAATTCTTATTAATTTCTTCCCCATTTATTTTATGTAATTTTATTTTCTATTGTTTACTGTTTTGCTTTTACTTCTGTAAAGCACATTGAACTGCCACTGTGTATGAAATGTGCTATATAAATAAACTTGCCTTGCCTTGCCTTACAGACCACAAGAATCTTGAGTATTTGAAGACAGCCAAACGCCTGAACCCTCACCAAGCCAAATGGGCACTGTTTTTCACACAATTTAGATTCACAATCTCCTACTGCCCCAGTTATAGAAACACTAAATCTGACACCCTCTCCCGAATTCATGCCACCTCAAACCACACTCCAGAACCCACTTCCATATTACCACCTGACTGTTTTGTACAAGCCATCTCTTGGGATATAGGTAAGGAGCTAAGACAATCTCAACCTACCAATTCTGACTCCTGTATGTGCTGCCATGATGCTGAGGTAAACTCATCACTTGGGCTCAGTCCTCTTCAGCCACAGGACACCCTAATAGTCACCATACATAACAACTACTCAAAAATAAGTATTGCTGGGAGAACATGACCTCGGACATTAATCGTTTCCTCTCTTCCTGCTCCACCTGTGCCCAAGCTCCACCAGCCAGAAATCTCTGTCCTCTCCTGGTGCCCCAATGACCCTGGTCACATATTCCCATAGACTTTCTCCCTGACCTACCCTGATCCCAAGGCAACATAGTCATGCTAGTGGTCATGGATCAATTCTCCAAAGCCCTCAAACTCCTCCCATTGCCCAGTCTCCCCATGGCATTTGAGACTACGGAACTCCTGTTTAATCATATCTTCCACTACCACGGCATCCCTGAAGACAGTGACCAGGGTCCCCAGTTTATTTCCAGGTTATGGGCCAAGTTCATGGACAGGCTAGGAGTAGTCTAGCTAATGCGACTTCAAAGCTCTGCGAGCATTTGGTCTGGCAAAGATATTAAGCCCAACCATTTCCCAAAGTGCATGGTTGACCCACCTCCCTGAAATGCCTGTTTGCTACTGGTAGAAGCCAGCAAAGGCTGTGACGAAGCTTAAACCAATCACATCACTCTTTCCTCTGACATATGTGACGCGACAGGGCTAACTGGTAGATTAAACTCTTACTGAAGCCGGTTGGGAGCAAGGCGAAAACGGCCTTCCTTTCAATAAATACCTCCAGGGCTGCTCTTTGCTCCATTTTCAATGAGAACTTGCTCCATGTTTGTAATGTTTCTAGTGAATGAAGCGCTTCCAGCATAGATTCTGTAAACAATCTATGGCTTCCGGTCGCAGTTCTACTATGTCACTGCCTTGAACACACCTCTACCCAGGGCCATTGGAGATGCTCAAAGTTGATTGGCTCCCGATTTTTTGGGAGCTTGGAAGAGCTGTAGATAGCTTGCTTGGCCAGACTAAGCTCGCAACAGGCCCTCATGTTGCGTCACGCTTAGGATGGGCGGGCCCAGGCTAGGCTAGGAGTATCAGTGAGCCTAACATTAGGATACCACCCACAGTCCAATGTCCAGGAAGAATGCACCAACCAAGAGAGAGGCTGCTTCCTCAGAATTTTTTTGTATGAGGAACCAGAAGGACTGGGCACAATTCCTTACCCCGGCAGAATATGCACAAATCTCCCTGAAACATTCCGCTACTCAGTTAATCCCATTTCAGTGTATCCTTGGGTATCAACCGCCATTTTTTAATTAATTTATTTTTTTCCCCTGGGATGATGCACCAACTCAGATCCTGGCAGTGGATTCATGGTTTAAGAGGAATGAGCAAGTATGGGAAGAGATCCACCAGAGACTAGAGCAAGTCAACAAGAAGTACAAGCAGTATGCAGATAAACATAGAGGGGGGACCCCAGAATATGCCTAGGGGACAGTGTGGGTGTCCACAAGGCAAGGCAAGTTTATTTATATAGCACATTTCATACACAATGGCAGTTCAATGTGCTTTACAGAAACAAAAACAGTAAACAATAGAGAAATAAAATTACATAAAAGAATTTTATTTTTATTCTAAAACAATTAATTAAAAGAATTAAAAGAATTAAAAGAAAATAATAAGAATTAAACAATAGTAGAAATAAAATAATAAAATGCCAAAAAGAAAAAAAGGAGAAAAAGAAACCAGCGGAATAAAATAAAATTAAAGTAAATTTAAAACATGCAGAGAAAGTAAAGATTATAAAAAATGTAAAAAATATTAATTATTTAACAGAAAGCATCTGAAAACAGCTTGGTCTTTAACCTAGATTTGAAGCTGCCAACAGCAGGAGCATTTTTAATGTCCTCTGGCAGTTGGTTCCATAGCTGTACTGCATAGTAGCTAAAAGCTGCTTCACCACACTTTGTTTTAACAACTGGTTTTAATAGTAAATTTTTCTGCTGCGATCTGGTAGATCTGATTGGGTTAGGCCGCTGCAACATATCAGAGAGGTAATTGGGCCCTGTACCATTTAGAGATTTGTACACCAGCAGCAATACTTTAAAGTCAATTCTGTAGCTTACTGGAAGCCAGTGAAGGGACCTTAGAATTGGAGTAATGTGCTCTGTTCTTTTTGTTCGTGTGAGAACCCTCGCCGCTGCATTTTGAACCAGCTGAAGTCGTTTGATGGTCTTTTTTGGCAAGCCTGTGAAAAGGCCATTGCAGTAATCAACCCTAATAGAGATGAAGGCATGTATTAGTTTTTCCAGATCATTTTTTGACATAAGTCCTCTTAGTTTTAATCCCTTTTGTGTCAAGAATAGTGGTAATCCTGAGTCTTTCGTCTTTTTTTCCAAATAGAATTACTTCTGTTTTATCTGTGTTCAGCTGAAGAAAATTTTGTGACATCCAGCTATTGATTTGATCAATACACTGGTAGAGACATTCAAGGGGGGCATAGTCATTAGGTGATAGAGCAAAATAAATTTGGGTATCATCTGCATAGCAGTGATACAAAATTGAATTTTAATTGATAATTTGCCCAAGTGGGAGCATATAAAGGTTGAAAAGTAATGGTCCAAGAATCAACCCCTGGGGGACACCACAGGTCAAGGGCATTGACGTTGAGGAACAATTTCCCAGGGTAACAAAGAAGCTTCTATCTTTTAAGTATGATTTTAACCAATTGTTAACTTTACCAGTCAATCCAACCCAGTGTTCAAGTCGATATAGCAGTATATTGTGATCAACAGTATCAAAAGCTGCACTGAGGTCCAGTAATACCAGGACCGATGTTTTGCCTGCATCAGTATTAAGACGTATGTCATTTATAACTTTAATCAGCGCTGTTTCAGTGCTATGATTGGCACGAAATCCTGACTGAAAATTATCAAAACGGCTTTTTGATATCAAGAAGGCAGTTAATTGATTGAAGACAATTTTTTCCAGGATTTTCCCGATGAATGGTAGATTTGATATTGGCCTGTAGTTATTTAACACTGAAGGATCCAGATTATTTTTTTTAAGAAGGGGCTTTACAACAGCTTTTTTTAGGGACACAGGAACAACGCCAGTCTCCAAGGATGTATTTATAATTTGATTCACATCTGTAATTATAAGATGAAGAACAGACTTAAAAAAGTTGGTGGGCAGAATGTCCAGTTCAGATGTTGAAGAACTGAGATTTTGTACAGTTTTTTCAAGAGTCTCAATCAATTAAACAAAATTCTGACATTGTGTTAAAGTTATCTATCTATGTCATTGGTGATTGCAGTTTTCCAATTTTTTGCAACTGAGATATATTATGAGAAATATTCTGCCTTATTTTATCAATTTTACCTTTGAAAAAAGATGCAAACTCATTGCATTTATTAACTGATAGAAGTTCAGGTGCTAATTGTGGTGGGGCATTAGTTAGCTTCTCTACTGTTGAAAATAGCACACGGGCATTGTTCATATTCCTGCTGATGATGTTGGAGAAGAAAGACTGTCTTGCTTTACAAATTTCATAATTATAATTACAAAGCATCTCTTTATGGATTTGATAATGGATGTGAAGTTTAGATTTGCGCCATTTTCTTTCAGTCTTTCTACATTCTCTCTTTAGCAGTTTAACAGCCGGGTACTGCTTCCATGGTGCTTTCTGCTTGTCATTGACTCTTTTGATTTTGAATAGAGCAATATCATCCATAATTTGGGTCATATTTAAATTAAAAAATTCCAGTAAATCATCTACAGAGTCTGACATTTTGGTTGAGTTCTGAGAGGGAGCTTGCTCAAAAAGAACACGTGTTGTCGTTTATGACTCTCCTACCTATAGTCGTTGAGCTATTCTGAATGTGAGGAGACATAGAAACTTCAAAGAAAACACAGAAATGATCAGATAAGGCCAGGTCAACAACAGTATAAGAAACAGTAAGACCCTTTGTGATGACGAGGTCAAGAGTATGACCACGAGAGTGGGTCGGTCCCTGTACATGTTGTACCAGGTTAAAGTTATCAATAATTGCAAATAGTTCTTTGGCATAAATGTTATCAGTATTATCTACATGCAAGTTAAAATCCCCAGATATAATAAGACAATCAAACTCTAAGCAAATGACTGATAACAGTTCACCAAACTCTTCAAGAAAGACTTTGGCTGAATGTCTCGGAGGCCTATAAATAGTTAATAATAATATGTTAGGAGAGCATGTAACAAGTGCACATAAGTGTTCAAAGGACGTAAAATCACCAAGTGAGGATTGTTTACATTGAAAAGAGACTTTGAATATATTTGCGATCCCTCCACCTTTCCCTTGTCGGGTAACATTCAAAAAATTAAAATTTGGGGGAGCTGCTTCGATAAGGGTGGTAGCACTATTTGCTTGATCCAGCCAGGTTTCAGTTAGAAGCAAAAAATCAAGATTGTGTTTACAAATAAGATCATTAATTAAAAATGACTTGTTTAAAAGTGATCTAATGTTCAGAAGAGCTAGCTTTACAGAAATTCTAGAAGCAATATTTGGTTGTGCACTCTGATGCTGTTTTAAAACAGGAAGGAGATTAGATTGGTTCACCCCCAGGGTTAAATGTGCTCTATGTTTTCTGTTTCTTATCAACACAGGAATAGTGTCAACATCGGGTCCCAGCTTTTTTTCAACATTACATCCATTTGCAGGGACCCAGAGTACATCAAACAAGACTTTCTAAATGTTCCATTTGGTTTGAGGGTGAAAGGATTGGAGATGACATGTATCTTTTGGATAGTGAAAAAGATTTGTAGCCAGCTGAAAGTCCTGGACGAACACAATTTCTTGTCGCAACAGATTTGGGCTGGAAAAGGAAAGTGTAGCCATTGGGAGCAATTTTTTCATGCTATTTGGGAAATCCATCCGAGGAGAAGTGGAGTCATCTGTCCTTGAATGTTGGCAGGCCTGCAAGTCAGATGTTTGTGTGTCCTTGATGATGACTTGCAAAGATGATTGTTTAGGCTTTGTGACTATGTCAGTCTGCGACATCTTATCAACTGTTTTCCTCGGTGCTGGCTGAGAAAAGATTGCAAGTTTGTAGTGGTCTGCTAAGACTTTGGCTCCAATCCAGCTGAGTTCAGTGCTATTTGGCTTGTAAAATTCTTTGCGATTCCAAAAAAGGTTAAAATTGTCTATGAAATTCATACCAAATGAAGAACAAGTTTTTCCAAGCCAGGTGTTAAGACTGAAGAGTCGAGAAAAAGCAAAACTTCCTCTCGCTGGGAGTGGGCCACTGATAAAAGATTGAATTCCAGTCTTATAGAGCTCAGAAAAAAGTTTTCTGAAATCATCTTGGACAAACAGCTGTTCTCTGAAAACATCATTTGCTCCCACATGCACAACGATACGTTTAATAGTTTTATGCTTGGACATGAGTTTCAAAATGCTGTCTTTGGTGTCAGAGATGGATGCATTTGGAAGACAACAAATAATCATCTCATAACCTTTTAATTGTCTTACAGTGGAATCACCAAGAACAAGGGTTGTGGGATCAGGTGGTGTTACGAGCTGCTTTTTGCCTCTTCTCACAGCTCTTCGATCTTGGTGTGATCTCTTTTTACTATGTGTTTGTCCGCTTGACAAATCCTCTTCCACATCCCTGAGGCATTCAAATTTGTTCTGAAGTCTTATGGGCTGTGGATTTTCCATAGGATTGTAGATCCTATTGTAATTTGTAGAACGAGCTGGTGTTGAAGTAATTACTCTTCTGTTTTTGTTTTTTGGCTTAGCACCCATCATTTGCCAGTTTTCAGTACTTACAGGTTGAGTTATGAATTCTTCCACTTGGTCTGCAATGTCCTCAGTCTGTCGGAGTGCAATCTCTGCATTCTCAGCCACTGTTTCTGTACTCCTTTCCTGAGATATCGCTTTTAATTCGTCCGTCTTTGGCAGAGCATTAATCTTTGATTCCAGAATAGAAATCCTCTGTTCTAATTCCATGCATTTTCTGCAGGATTTTTTGCTTCCTGGCATTTAAAAAAAAAAAAATAAAATAGTGGAAATTAAATTAAAATTAAATTAAAAGCTTATAAAGATAAAAAATAAAAAAAATAAAATAGTGGAAATTCAATGAGAAAGTAAAGTATAGACATAAAGATTAAGAAAGCAGGAGCAAAGCAAAGAAGCGTCCTACTCGCTTGAGTAGGAGGAGAAGAAGACTTAAAAGTGCCCAATACCTGCCAGAAACTTCAAGCCTAATGCATAGGTCCATACAAGGTGATTTGCAAGGTCAACGAAGTTTCATACAAGTTAGAACTCCCACCTCACTATAATCACTCCCCTATATAAGCTCAGCAGTTGCAAACACACATCACAAAGTATTGTTCTGTGTCCCAGTACTTGACCTTTCCAAGCCTTCTGACTTCTTGCCTGACTACTCATGTTTAGACTCTGTTTACATTTATTTTCTGACTCTGTTTCTGAGCCTGCCTACTGATATCCTGTTCGCTGATCGACCGACCCTTGCCTGTCCCTGACTACGACATCAGCTTCCTGATTTGGATTTGTCGATGGTTTGTGATGCATCTGCTCTCCTCTCCACTTGCATCTGTAAGTGCCTGCACCCTGATACAAATCAAAAAGGAGTTGAAAATCAACTGGGGCTGCTTCAAATATGGTTGCATTTAAGACGGCTACTAATGTATATATTTTTGAACTTAATTAAATAATGTTGTAAAATTCATTAGTCATTGTTGCTTATTTGTGATGTAATAGTAATGTGCCATGGGTTGCTTTTCATCTAGTTTGATGGCTCAATCATGCTCTTGAATCACATTTAAAAAAAATCATGAGAAACAAAGTATTTGCTGAAAAATAGGCTTTAATACACAGGGAAGCTCATAACTCATGATAAAAGTAAATTTCTACCAGTCTTAACATTGGGAAGCACAAAGAAATGCCGGCAGCCATGCTGAAAAACTTGTCAGAAGGTGTTGCACTTGGCAGCATCGAGTTTACTTAAGATGCCACTTGGGACATGAAACTGTCACCAGTCATTCCCTCTGGGAAAATCAGTGATTTAAAGATGGCAATTTAAAAATTGAGCAGACCTATCAATTAGCTGTATACAAGCACACTACTGTGGGGGAAGAAAGAACCAGAAACTTCAGGGAATAATACAAATTTCAGAACAATATATAATTGTTTTGCAATCACATAATACAGCTTAAGAGCAACAATACATTGCTTCTTCAATACATTGCTGTGATTGGTTTGCAATCACAAAAAAAATGAAGGAATTTTTTAATTATTTCCAAGACCAGTCATTCTTATAAATGTCAAAACAGCTTTAACTGTAGATTCTGTCCAAGGTGCAAAACTCAGCACCACATTTAGCCACTTCAGCTAGAGCGCCCCCCCCCCCTTTTTTTGGCATATTCCCTGCATTCCAAAAGTACACTTTCCCACAGTAAAACATGCCCCAGAATGATGTTTTATGATTAATCCTAGAGCACAATTTAGGCTTGTATGAAGTACTGTAAGTGCTGAATTTAGTAAGGCACTAAGTGCCTAACAGTGATCCCAGAAAATTAGTCATAAACATATCCAAGACACACACACATACAGTGGTGCTTGAAAGTTTGTGAACCCTTTAGAATTTTCTACATTTCTGCATAAATATAACCTGAAACATCAGATTTTCATACAAGTCCTAAAAGTAGATGAAGAGAACCCAGTTAAACAAATGAGACAAAAATATTATACTTGGTCATTTATTTATTGAGGAATATGATCCAATATTACATACAGTATCTGTGAGTGGCAAAAGTATGTGAACCTTTGCTTTCAGTATCTGGTGTATCCCTTGTGCAGCAATAACTGCAACTAAACATTTCCGGTAACTGTTGATCATTCCTGCACACCAGCTTGGAGAAATTTTAGCCCATTCCTCTGTACAGAACAGTTTCAAGTCTGGGATGTTGGTGGGTTGAACATGAACTGCTTGCTTCAGGTCCTTCAACAACATTTTGATTTGGATTAAGGTCAGGACTTGGCCATTCCAAAACATTAACCATTCTTTGGTAGAACGACGTGTGTGCTTAGGGTTGTTTGCCACAGTCCAGTCATGCCTGAGTTTGTGGGACTTCCAGGCCAGATCTGGGACAGGAATTCAGTCTTGCCCTGCTGTAGGCCATTTATTAATAATAATAATAATAATAATAATAATAATAATAATTTAAATTTATATAGTGCCTTTCACAAACCCAAGGACGCTTTACACAGGAGTTACCAACCAAAAAAAAAAACTAGGAAGAATAGTGTGAGGTAAAGAGAAGTTTTCAAGTTAGCTTTGAAGGAAGAGAGTGGAACAGTCACGAAGTGATTGTGGTAATGAGTTCCAAGGTTTAGGAGCAGCAACACTGAATGATCTGCCACCCATAGATGTCAGTTTAAAATGTGGAACATTCAGAAGTCCACAGACAGAAGATCTGAGGGCACGGGAGGGACAGTACAAATGAATTAGCTCACAGAGATAGGAAGGGGTGAAACCATGAAGAGCTTTATAGGTTAAAAGCAAGATTTTGTATTTGATCTGAGAGATAACTGGCAACCAATGCAGTTGCTGTAAAACAGGAGTGATGTGAGCAGTGCGCTTGGTGAGTGTGAGGACTCTTGCTGCTGAATTTTGGATGCACTGCAGGGGATTGAGCAATGTGGCAGGGAGACCATAAAAGAGAGAATTGCAGTAGTCAAGACAAGAAAAAAATAAATGCATTGACCAACATTTTGGCGTCAGTTTCCAAGAGAAAAGGGCAGAGATGTGCAATATTGCGGAGGTGAAAAAAGCATTCTTAGTAATTAGTTTAAGATGGGGTTCAAATGTAAGGGTGGAGTCAAAGATAAATCCAAGTTTTTTTTATAACTTGGGAAGGACGAATAGACACACCATAAACATCAATAGTAAAACTGGAGAAATTCTGAACCTGTCTTTTGGTACCTACTAATAGAACCTCCGTTTTGCCAGCATTAAGTTTAAGGCAGTTCTTATGCAACCATTACTTAAGGTCAGTGATGCAAGTCCTTAGCAGCTGAACAGAGGCTATGGAAGGGGTGATAGTGATGTAGATTTGAATATCATCAGCATAACAATGAAAGTTAAGGCCATGGTTACGAATAATCTGGCCTATAGGGGAAACATATAATGTAAAAAGAAGGGGACCAAGGACAGAACCCTGAGGCACACCTTGAGCAACAGTAGCAGTGTATGATTTATGAACACCAATAGAAATAAACTGTTGCCTGTTTAATAGATATGACTGAAACCAGGATAACGCTAAGCCAGTAATAACAAAAGAAGACAGTCTGGAAATGAGTATCTCATGATGTACGGTGTCAAAGGCAGCTGTGAGGTCCAAGAGAACAAGGACATTGAGATGACATTTTCCCGGAAGCAGCGCTCCCACACCTGCTACTACTCCTCTCCCATCAGCCAGGGCCTTCTTAAGAGCTGTTTGGAGCTACTCCAGCTGCCAGACTGTCTCTTGCAGACTTTCCTCACCTCACTACAGCCCTTTGGTATTGTGAATTCTTGATTCCCCCTGCCTGTATCATTCCGTGTTTTTTAATTTTTTTGTCTAGTTTTCTGTCCAGTTTTTGACCCTGTTTTATCTGCCTGCTCCTTTGGATTGTGTTTTTTGCTTCCTCTGCCAGGGTTTCCCTTGTCCCTGTTTTCTTCAATTTTTGTGAAGATTTTTCTGTCCTGTTTTTGTCCCTGATCGTGCCTGCCTGCTCTTCTGTGTTTTGACCTCTTGGCCCATTCTTTGACCACTGATTTTTGCCTGAGCCCTATTGTACCTCTGCCCTGTACTTCATTAAAGAAGTTTCTTTTTGTTCACTGCCTGTCTTGTGTCTGCTCTTGAGTCCTCACTTCACCTCAGCTTGCCATTTCTGACATTGTGGTCTTGCTTCTCTTGAGATTCAGTTCATGGACAGATGTCCTGACATTTTCCTTTAGAATTCACTGGTATAATTCAGAATTCATTGTTCCATCAATGATGGCAAGCTGTCCTGGCCCAGATGCAGCAAAACAGGCCCAAACCATGATACTACTACCACCACCACTATGTTTCACAGATGGGATAAAGTTCTTATGCTGGAATGCAGTGTTTTTTTTCCTTTCTCCAAACATAACACTTCTCATTTAAACCAAAAAGTTCTATTTTGCTCTCATCCATCCAATAGCCTTCTGGCTTGTCCACATGATCTTTAGCAAACTGCAGATGAGTAGTCGACCACCCCTGGGTAGGGTAACAATGGTCTTGAATTTCCTTGAATTGAAAGTTGCACCATCTCCAAATGTTCTTTTTGGAGAGCAGTGGCTCTCTCCTTGCAATCCTGCCATGCACACCATTGTTTAGTGTTCTCCTGATGATGGACTCATGAACATTAACATTAGCCAATGTGAGAGAGGCCTTCAGTTGCTTAGTTACCCTGGGGTCCTTTGTGACCTTGCCGACTATTACACGCCTTGCTCTTGGAGTGCTCTTTGTTGGTTGACCACTCCTGGGGTCAATGGTCTTTAATTTCCTTTAATTGAAAATTGCACCATAGCTTTTTGCACAAGAAGTTGTGCCAGAAAAAAAAAAAAGGAGGAAAGTGATGCTGACGATAAGGCTGTCTAAAGGCCAATAGCTGATATGGGTGAGAGAGCAAATGAGAAGGCTTATAAATTTAAATCCCCCACACAACCTGTCTGTGGATTGGTGGAGTCCAAACTCTTTAGAGATGGTTTTGTAACCTTTTCCAGCCTGGTAAGCAGAAGTACTTTGGTCTGATTTCTTGATTTAATTTTCTTCAAATATGGCACTCAGAATGCAGGGAAATGCTGCAGCTTATATTTTTTTCTTCAATTTTTTTTTTTGGGGGGACGGCATGCCCTCAGACATCCCTAGTAGGGTGTGACTACATTGTGCAATCTGATCTACCACTTTTCATTCTCTGGGGGTTGGTAAGTATTTATTTATGCCTGAATAGTGTGTGTGTGTGTGGCGGGGGGGGGGGGGGGGTTATGCTGCACCATTCCTCCAAATTTGGTGTTTCTCTGACTTATGGATTCCATATAATTTTAGCAGAAGATGAGAATAATGATAATGAATATAGCTGGAAACAGCAATCTGCAGGGTACAAGCAAACTCCCAAATTGGCTCCCCAACATTCCCACTGCTTATTTATAAACAAGATCAATAGACAATAGATGAACATATTCATCCAAGTTCAGTGGTGATAGGTAAATGCTAACCCTATCAAATGTCTGCTGAAACAGACTGGCTGATGGTGGCCATGTTTTTTAGCAGTTAGGTCTTAATGAAAATCCATTTATAGTAGATTAGCACATAGATGCATTATACCAAATTTCAGCTTGGTTTGACTTACAGTTCTTTTGAAATAGTTAGCTTATCTTAGCCCCACCCCATCTTATACTGTGTATGCCTTTCAAGTTTCATGCAAATCCATAAACACATTCAAAAATTACAGCTATTTGAGTAAATTAGGCTCCATCTCTTTAAAAATGATTGAGGTGTGGCAGCCATATTGTTTATAAATGTCAATATATTATGGAGATTCACACTCTCCTGAGCATTTTGACATCAAAATTGTGAAGACAGGCCAAAAATACAGAGGACTAGTTCTCAAAAGTAAATTTTACATACTATGAAAAATTATTCTTAAACATTCACTGCTGTTTGGCGGCATGGAGCTGCAGTGGTTAGTACTGTTGCCTCACAGCAAGAAGGTTCTGGGTTCAAACCTCACAGCCGATGGAGGCATTTCTGTGTGGAGTTTGCATGTTCTCCCTATGTCTGTGTGGGTTTCCTCCAGGTGTTCCAGTTTCCCCCACAGTTCAAAGACATGCAGATTAGGTAAAATACAATGCCCCTGGGGTTACACGAGCCAGTGAATACTTGGCGCTGGTCCCAAGCCCAGATAGGTTAAGGAGGATTGCATCAGGGAGGGCATCTGGAGTAAAACTTGTGCCAAATCAAATATGTGGATCATTGATCCGCTATGACAACCCCTAACGGGAGCAGCCGAAAGAAAAAGATGCAAATTATCATAAATTGGAGTGATGAAGGCTAAATAGTTCGGAGGGGACTGTATCTAGTATACAGTGTTGCTTTGGTCTTTTCTCTCTTGCAACAAGAGCTCCTTTTGCATGCGATCTCATACTAGCATGATCATTATCCTGTTCATTTTTTTACAGACAGAGCTGATAACATTTTGTCCATGAACATTGCCATTGAAATTCTGATTTCAGTTAATTATTTGGTGGATAAAAGGGAAAGTGCATCATGTCACTCTTATTCCACTTTTTAATTCACTAATCCAAACACTGGGATCAAACTGGAGCTGGAGTTTCCTTAAAGTTCATAAGTTATTTTAAGGCTCATTCCTGGTGCTCAGGTAGCATGGAAAACACCTTTTATAACATTCCCAGTATTTGTTTCACTCCTCCTTTTTTGTGTTTGCTGTCTTTCAGATCAAAAATGAAGCCAGGCTACTACTGAAGAACTCCGAAACGTTGTCATTATTATTCATAAAACAGCTTAAAGGTAGACAGTATTTTTGCATGCTCAAGTGACAAGAACAATAAAAGAGAATGGTTCTTAATGAATAATTTCTTGTTGAATAATTGTTATAATAGCTGATTTATGGCAACTGACATTGATAAAGCTATTTAATAGTAATTTTTTTCATTAATAATTTTGCTCCAAATTAAAGCTTTGAATATAAACATGCATATAGTTTCATGAGACTGAAAAGTATATGTAATAAACATATGGCTATCATCATTCTAAAGTAGTAACTCCTAGTAAGAATCTTTCTAATAATTATAAGAATGCTTCCAAAAACATTATGTTTGGACTTCTTGAGTGAAACTTAACTGTCTTAGCCTGGCTACAAGATCTTGTTGTAACACCTTTGATTTAGTCAATCAAGCAGATTTTGTCCTCAGAATAATTTAGACAGAGACCTTGGTAAACAGCTTGATATGGATTCAGTACATACTCACAAAACAACCAGAAAGACGATGAAAACACAGTACCTTCAGAAGTAAGCCAACATCTTGAACAATTGGCAATGCTGTCTGAAATAAAAAAACAAGAAGAGTTAATAAAAATTTTTTTAGGAAGGTTCTTCCAAAAATCATGGGCATTACATGCAAGGCTTTTAAGCCATCCCACCTGTATTTCATCTTAAATAGATTATAAAAGGCACCCCAATCATACACAAGTATTACAAAAAGAGTAATGACAAAGTGTACATACATTGTGTTCCAATCATAAAACAGCTTAAAGGTAGACAATATTTTTCACATGCTTAAGTGAGAAGGACCATAAAAGAGAATGGTTCACATTGCTAATCAACGGGGACCCAAATTTCAACTCTGTGTTTGTCTTCCTTTTTGCAAGTTTACTTTTGTTTTTCTTGGAAAGGGAATTGGCTGTTTTCAATTTCACTGGAGAGTGAGACCTCAGAGTCATTAAGCAAACTCCACCAGGAAGCGTGACCATGTATGGATCAACCTGCAAACTGCTGTCAAGGTGCAGGCACTTAGGGATGCAAGCACACAGGAGAGCGGGTGCATCACAAACTGTTGACAAATCCAAATCAGGAAGCCAATGTTGTAGTCAGGGAGGATCAAGGGTCAATTGATCAGTGAATGGGATATCAGAGGGCAGGTGAGGAAACTGAGTCAGGAAATAAACATAAACCGAGTCTAAACATGAGAAGTCAGGCAGAAAGTCAGAAGGTGGCGGCATGGTGATGTGGTTAGCGCTATCACCTCACAGCAAGAAGGTCCTGGGTTCGATCCCAGTGGCCAACAAGGGTCTTTCTGTGTGGAATTTACATGTTCTCCCCATGTCTGCATGAGTTTCCTCCAGGTGCTTCGGTTTCCCCCACTGTCAGACATGCGGTTAGGTGAATTGGATACTCTAAATTGGTGTTAATATCTGGGCTGTGTTCCCTGGTCAGACATGAGTAGTATGGTGGCTGCCTGTGGTGCCTTTGTATGCCTTCGACTCGGCCGTGTTGAACTGCGTCCTTCGCAATTCAGCTGCAAGAAAGGATGACTAGCCACTCTAAATAAATAAGGTCAGGTACTGGGACAAAGAATGATACTTTGCAATGTTTGTGACTGCTGAGCTTGCAGACTAATGAGAAAAAAGTGTACGAAATACTCTGGAGATGAGGGGCGCTGTGGTGTTTGGGAATTGTAGTCCGGACTGGCCATGTTTTGGAGGCTGTGCCAAACTCAGGTTTTCAGTGCTGTTACTGACAGACACCCCCCATAGTGCTCCCTCTGGGAGCAAACTCCTTTCTTGAGTGACCTCTCCTTCTTGGCACTGGCTTGTCTGGATGCTCCTTGTGGAACGCTTATGTGATGAGTGGGTACAAGATACCCCTGGAGCCAACCCAGGTGTGCTCCTCTGGGCTGTACCCCTGCCAGTCAACCAGGTACTCAAGCAGCCCTTGTCATCAAGAGTTGAGGATTTTATTAACTTGGTATATGGGGTCACCTTCTAGATCTTGGGAGGGAGGTTCTTGGGTGGGTGTGTTTATGGCTAGAGGACCTTAGATGGCGGGCTTTAAGCAAGACGTGAAAAGTGGGAGCCATTTTGCAGTGAGGTGGGAGTTCTAACTTGTATGAAACTTCACTGACCTTGAAAATCACCTTGTATGGACATATGTATTGGTCTGAAAGTTTCCAGCAGGTATTGGGCTCCAAGTCTTTCATGGAAACCCACACTCTGTCCCCTAGAGCATATTCTGGGGTCTCCCCTCTATGTTTGTCGGCATACTGCTTGTACTTCTTGTTGACTTGCTGTAGTCTCTGGTGGACCTCCTCCCATACTTGCTCACTCCTCTTAAACCATGAAACCACTGCCAGGATCGGAGTTGGTGCACCATCACAGGAAAAAAAAGTGGTGGTTGATACCCAAGGATACATTGAAATGGGCTTAACTGAGTAACAGAATGTTTCAGGGAGATTTGTGCATATTCTGCCCAGGGAAGCAATCATGCCCAGTCCTTCACACACACAATTCTGAGGAAGCACCCACTCTTGTGGTTGGTGCATTCCTCCTGGACATTGGACTGAGGGTAGTATCCTGACGTTAAGCTCACCAATACTCCTAGCCTGTCCATGAACTTAGCTCATAACCTGGAGATAAGCTGGGGACCCTGGTCACTGACGAGGTCTTCAGGGATGCCATGGTAGTAGAAGATATGATTAAACAGGATTTCTGCAGTCTCAAATGCCATTGGAAAACTGGGCAATGGGAGGAGTTTGAGGGCTTTGGAGAACTGATCCATGACCACTAGGATGACGGTGTTGCCTTGGGATCAGGGTAGGTCAGGGAGAAAGTCTATGGGAATGTGTGACCAGGGTTATTGGGGCACCAGGAGAGGACAGAGATTTCTGGCTGGTGGAGCTCATGGTACCTTCACTTGGGCACAGGCGGAGCAGGAAGTGATGAAACGACTAATGTCCGAGGTCATGTTCTCCCACCAATACTTATTTTTGAGGAGTTGGTATGTATGGTGACTATTGGGGTGTCCTGTGGCTGGAGAGGAGTGAGCCCAAGTGATGAGTTTACCTCAAAATCATGGCAGCACATACATGAGTCTGGGAGGACCGTTCTCATGTGGATTGGTAGGTTGAGATTGTCTTAGCTCCTTATCTGTATCCCAAGAGAAGGCTTGTACAAAACAGTCAAGTGGTAATATGGAAGTGGGTTCGGGAGTGTGGTTTGAGTTGGTGTGGATTCTGGAGAGGGCATCAGATTTAGTGGTTCTAGAACCGGTGCAGTAGGAGATCGTGAATCTAAATTGTGTGAAAAACAGTGCCCATCTGGCATGGCGAGGGTTCAGGTGTTTGGCTGTCTTCAAATATTCGAGATTCTGATGGTCTGTAAGGATGGTAAATTGGTGTGCAGCACCCTCTAAACCAGTGCCTCCATTCATCTAATGCCAGTTTGATGGCTAGGAGTTCTCGGTTCCCAACATCATAATTCTGTTCTGTTGGGGTGAGTTTCTCATCTCATCTCATTATCTCTAGCCACTTTATCCTGTTCTACAGGGTCGCAGGCAAGCTGGAGCCTATCCCAGCTGACTATGGGCGAAAGGCGGGGTACACCCTGGACAAGTCGCCAGGTCATCACAGGGCTGACACATAGACACAGACAACCATTCACACTCATGGTCAATTTAGAGTCACCAGTTAACCTAACCTGCATGTCTTTGGACTGTGGGGGAAACCGGAGCACCCGGAGGAAACCCACGCGGACACGGGGAGAACATGCAAACGCCGCACAGAAAGGCCATCGCCGGCCACAGGGCTCGAACCTGGACCTTCTTGCTGTGAGGCGACGGCACTAACCACTACACCACCGTGCCGCCCAGGGTGAGTTTCTTAGAATAGAAAATGATGGGGTGCAATTTTGGTTTATCCCCTAATCGCTGTGAAAGGGACTCTCTTACTCCTGTCTCTGAAGCATCACCCTCTATGACAAATGGCTTAGTAGGGTCTGGATGCTGAAGGATTGGGGCCATTGTGAAGGTGGACTTGAGCTGGTCGAAGGCTTCCTCGGCTGCGGAGTTCCAGTGGAGCCAGCAAGGTCCCTTCTTTAGCAGGGTTGTGAGCGGAGTGGCGATCGTGCTGAACCCATAAATGAAGCCATGATAAAAATTTGCAAACCCCAGGAAATGATGTAGCTCCCTCACCATGGTGGGGGTTGGCCAAGATGTGACTGCTGAGACCTTACTCTGGTCCATGTTTACAGCCTCTGAGCTGATGAGGATGTACCCCAGGAAGGATATCTGTTGGACGTGGAACTCACATTTCTCAGCTTTGATGGTTCTTTATTAATCAGCTGAGTACTGACCTTACATGTTCGTGATGAGAATTTTGATTAGGGGAGTAGATCAGGATGTCATCTATATAGGCAATTATGAACCTCCCCAGCATGTCGATGAGAACATCATTAATGAGGTACTGGAAGACAACTGGCATGCAAGAAAGGCCATGAGGCATGACCAAATAATTTGAAGTGCCCAAAAGTGGGACTAATTGCCATTTTCCTTTCATCGCCCTCTCAAATCCTAACCAAGTTGTATGCACTTTGGATCCATCTTGGAGGAAATCTTGGCTGATTTAAGCAGTTCTAAGGCTGATGGCCCCAAGGGAAATGGACAGGGATATTTTACTGTGATTTGGATCAAGCCTCAATAGTCTATGCAGGGGCAAAGACCTCATTTCTTCTCCACAAAAAAGCTGGAGATGTTGATGGCCTAATGTACCCCTGTTTCAAGGCCTCCTTGACATACTCTTCCATGGCAGCTTGTTCAGTGATGGACAAAGGGTAGATGTGGTTGTGAGGAGTTGTACCTGGGAAGAGGTCAATGGCATGATCATAAGATTGGTAAGGAGGCAAGCCACTAGCTTTACCCTTGCTGAACACTTCTTTGAGGTCCAGGTAACATGAAGAAACATTGTCTAGTCAGACAATGGGCTCTCCATGGAGGTGGAAGATATCATGAGCTGGGGGAGTTTCAGGCAGTTCTGGAAGCAAGATGGGGTCCACCTGAAGGATTTCTTTGTGTTGCAATGAGAAGAGTTTCATGTAGGTGGAGCCACAGAAACCCCAAATGAGATCATGATGGGCAGTGTGGGTAACCAACAAGGAAATGAGCTCAGAAAGAAGTGCTCCCACCTGAATTTTGAGGAGTGACATGCACGTGGTTATGAGCTCATCACCAATGGGCCCCCCATCTATGGCCTTCAGGTTGACTGGTCTTTGGAGGTCTTCTGTGGACAAGTGGTATTTCTGGGCAATTGTGCTACTGATGAAATTCACCTCTGCTCTGGAGTCTATGAAGGCAGAGAGAACATGGGTCGAGTCTGGCAGTTTTAACCGGCACCTTTTAGAGAATGTGACTTATGACCTACTTTAGGACTCACCAGGCTAGGTTGACTGGTTTCTTGACCGATCTGACTCTCTCTCTTTGGGTTAGGTGGGTGAACTGGGCATTTTGCTATCAGATGGCTGGACTCACCACAGTAGAAACATGGCCCTTCTCGGCATCTCCTATCTCTCTCCAAATGTTGGAGAGCATCAGAGACCTCCATGGGACCTGGGGAAGCTAAAGTAGTAGAAAAGGCTGGAGTAGACGGTCATGAAGGTCAGTTCTTCAGGAGGTGGTCTAGGTGAATAGCAAGATCAATCAGAGAGTCTAGGGAGAGATGTTTTTCACAGCATGCCAGTTCAGTGAGTACTTCAGGGCATAGGCCTTGATGAAAGGTGGCCTTCAGCACAGGCTCATTCCAGCCACTGTCAGCAGCTAGCATGCGAAATTCCAAAGCATATTCTGCTCCTCTCCTATCTCCCTGTCTGATGGTTAATAAACTCTTGCCATCTTCAAGTTTTTCAGGCTGGTGATCGAAAACATGCTTGAACAGTTCTATGAATCTGTCATAAGAGGTGGTGTGTTCACCCCCACACTCCCAACCAGCACTAGCCCACTGCAAAGCCTTGCATGAGAGGAGATTGATAAATTGGGCAATCTTCTGTTCTTCTGTGTCTCCAGCAAGAGCAGTAAAATACAGGGAACATTGGAGCAGAAATCCCTTGCAGTCGGACACTTCCCCTGAATACTTCTCTGGTCATGGAACCATCTCAGCTGAACCAGCAGAGGGTGAGGGGTGTGTCAGGATGGCCTGCATTACAACGGAAGTGAGTTGTGACATTCAGGATGTCAGGATGGCCTGTGATACAAAAGTTGTGACATTCTGTTGTTAAGATCACTAAATCATCTGCTGGTGCTCTCCTAACAATTGCCCCTGAGCAGTTTCCTTCACTTCCTCTGCTGCATCCACAGCTGTCGAAATATATTGTCAGGGTGCAGGCACTTCCTGATGCAAATGTAGGGTAGAACGGGTGCATCACGGTGTCAACAAATCCAAATCAGGAAGCCGATGTCATAGTCAGGGATGGGCAAGGGTCAGTCAATCAGTAAATGGGATATTAGAGGGCAGGTGAGGAAAGCAAGTCAGGAAATAAACGTAAACAGAATCTAAACATGAGTAGTCAGGCAGAAAGTCAGAAGCCTCGGTAAGGTCAGGTCCTGGGACACAGAACAATACTTTGGAATGTGTGTTTGTGACTGCTGAGCTTATATACAGGAGTGATTGCAGGCTATTCCGGAATTGTAGTCTGGAGCGGCCATGTTTGGAGGCTGCTCCAAACTCAGGTTTTCAGTGTTGTTACTGACAACTGTATGCATGAATACAGATTCAAACATGCTGCATTATGATTAACTATTAGCAGAAATACGACCGATCAATCTGAAAAAAAAAAACCTACATGAACTGAGGACAACTCTTCAGCCTGCATTCAGAGTCTACAAACAAGTTTCAAAGGACTGAAACACATTCTTCTTGCACTCATTACAAACTGAAACTCCAAGCATGTCTGTATGGAGGATATTTTGTGACATATCTTTTATATGTGTCAATTTATCCATCAATACATCCATAAATATAGCCTCCAATAAATATCAATCATAGAGGATGCACACACAAATCGAGGAAATTCGTAAAATCATGGGCACACATCAGAACTTAACCTCTGCTCATTTTCAGTTTATAGGACAATAACCTTGTGTTGTCAAAGGTTCTGGGGTTTGTTTCTTGATTCCAGTTGATTTTTACGTAAAAATCGAGAATTTTGATTTAGCCTGTCAGAGGCCTGAAATTCACGCAGACTCCAACAACCTAATAAAATGGAGTGTTTGATTGAAATCAGTTTGGCTACTGTTAAAATAACGTATACCTCTTACAAAACGGATATCTACAGTGGTGCTTAAGTTTGTGGGCCCTTTAGAATTTTCTATATTTCTGCATAAATATGATCTAAAACATCAGATTTTCACGCAAGTCCTAAAAGTAGATAAAGAGAACCCAGTTAAACAAATGGGACAAAAATATTATACTTGGTCATTTATTTATTGAGGAAAATGATCTAATATCTGTGAGTGGGGGCGGCACGGTGGTGTAGTGGTTAGCGCTGTCGCCTCACAGCAAGAAGGTCCGGGTTCGAGCCCCGTGGCTGGCGAGGGCCTTTCTGTGTGGAGTTTGCATGTTCTCCCCGTGTCCGCGTGGGTTTCCTCCGGGTGCTCCGGTTTCCCCCACAGTCCAAAGACATGCAGGTTAGGTTAACTGGTGACTCTAAATTGACCGTAGGTGTGAATGTGAGTGTGAATGGTTGTCTGTGTCTATGTGTCAGCCCTGTGATGACCTGGCGACTTGTCCAGGGTGTACCCTGCCTTTCGCCCATAGTCAGCTGGGATAGGCTCCAGCTTGCCTGCAACCCTGTAGAACAGGATAAAGCGGCTACAGATAATGAGATGAGATGAGATCTGTGAGTGGCAAAAGTATGTGAACCTCTAGGATTAGCAGTTAATTTGAAGGTGAAATTACAGTCAGGTGTTTTCAATCAATGGGATGACAATCAGGTGTGAGTGGGCACCCTGTTTTATTTAAAGAACAGGGTCAAAAGTCTGATCTTCACAACACATTTGTGGAAGTGTATCATGGCACGAACAAAGGAGATTTCTAAGGATCTCAGAAAAAGCTTTGTTGATGCTCATCAGGCTGGTTTACAAAATCATCTCTAAAGAGTTTGGACTCCAACAATCCACAGTCAGACAGATTGTGTACAAATGGAGGAAATTCAAGACCATTGTTACCCTCCCCAGGAGTGGTCAACCAACAAAGATCACTCCAAGAGCAAGACGTGTAATAGTTGGCGAGGTCGCAAAGGACCCCAGGGTAACTTCTAAGCAACTGAAGACCTCTCTCACATTGGCTAATGTTAATGTTCATGAGTCTACCATCAGGAGAACACTGAACAACAATGGTGTGCATGTCAGGGTTGCAAGGAGAAAGCCACTGCTCTCCAAAAAGAACAATGTGGACAAGCCAGAAGGCTATTGGAAAAATGTTTTGTGGATGGATGAGACCAAAATAGAACTTTTTGGTTTAAATGAGAAGCATTCTGTTTGGAGGGGCGGCATGGTGGTGTAGTGGTTAGTGCTGTCACCTCACAGCAAGATGGTCCAGGTTCGAGCCCCGTGGCCGGCAAGGGCCTTTCTGTGCGGAATTTGCATGTTCTCCCCGTGTCCGCATGGGTTTCCTCCGGGTGCTCCGGTTTCCCCCACAGTCCAAATGCAGGTTAGGTTAACTGGTGACTCTAAATTGACCATAGGTGTGAATGCGAGTGTGAATGGTTCTGTGTCTGTGTCAGCCCTTTGATGACCTGCCGACTTGTCCAGGGTGTACCCCGCCTTTCGCCTGTAGTCAGCTGGGATAGGCTCCAGCTTGCCTGCAACCCTGTAGAACAGGATAAAGCAGCTAGAGATGAGATGAGAATGAGATGTTTGGAGAAAGGGAAAAACACTGCATTCCAGCATAAGAACTTTATCCCATCTGTGAAACATGATGGTGGTAGTATAATGGCTTGGGCCTGTTTTTACTGCATCTGGGCCAGTACAGCTTGCCATCATTGATGGAACAATGAATTCTGAATTAGACCAGTGAATTCTAAAGGAAAATGTCAGGATATCTGTCCATGAACTGAATCTCAAAAGAAGGTGGGTCATGCAGCAAGACAATGACCCTAAGCACACAAGTCATTCTACCAAAGAATGGTTAAAGAAGAATAAAGTTAATGTTTTGGAATGGCCAAGTCAAAGTCCTGAACTTAATCCAATCGAAATGTTGTGGAAGGACCTGAAGCGAGCAGTTGATATGAGGAAACCCAACAACATCACAGAGTTGAAACTGTTCTGTATGGAGGAATGCGCTAAAATTCCTCCAAGCTGGTGTGCAGGACTGACCAACAGTTACCAGAAACATTTAGTTGCAGTTATTGCTGCACAAGGGGGTCACACTAGATACTGAAAGTAAAGGTTCACATACTTTTGCCACTCACAGATATGTAATAGTGGATCATTTTCCTCAATAAATAAATGACCAAGTATAATAATTTTGTCTCATTTGTTTAACTGGGTTCTCTTTATCTACTTTTAGGACTTGTGTGAAAATCTGATGTTTTAGGTCATATTTATGCAGAAATATAGAAATTCTAAAGGGTTCACAAACTTTCAAGCACCACTATAACACTTCAAGGCCAAATTTCTAGATTAAAATCATCTCTGTGACAGTGACTGAGAGCATTCTTTTCCAGTTTGGTAATTTAGGGTTTAAATTTCAACCGAATTTTCAAAAATGGCTCATCCACCAAATGACTCCAAATTCAAGTTTGCTGATCTGTAGATATGAGGATATGAACGCTGTGAGAAAAATTTGTCTGGATATTTTACCATATGCTTCAATTTTTGAGGTCAAATTGTGGCAAATTGAGCAATAAATTTGCCTGGTACGTGACTGCCGCTTGACCTCACTGGATTAGTTCCCAAAAATCTTATTAAAATAGTAATGTTATTTTAACCCAACTTGTACAGTGAACCTACCTAGAGCACATAGTTGCTTAGAAATAACATTGCTCAAAGTCAGAGGGAGATAATTTGTCCTAAAATGTAATTCTCCAGTTCATCTTGTTTCCTTGAATCTTTGTGTCATGTTTGATCATTTCGACTGTCATTTGGGCAACTATTAGGAAAATATCACCATTGTCCCAGCTGATTTTGGATCGGAGATGAGCGTTGGAACAGTAAAGCACATTTTTGAATGTTGTTATTGTACTTTTCTACCTTCACAGGAACATATTTTGACTAGAACTTTGTACAAATTCATTTGCAACTTCTCAGCACAATGTGCGCATGTTAGTCATGCAATGATGTGAGTATCAACACGTGATTTAAAAAAAAAAATCACAGTTCTAACCACAACCGGTTCAGCATATACAATAAAACTCGATATTCGAACCTCCCGAATAAAAATAATAGAAAACAAAACAAAAAAAGGCAAACAAAAAAAGCCAAAAAAACAAACAAATCAAGATGGCCTTAGGCCTCCTTTTTTAGTCTTTGTGATTATCTAAAAAAAGAATTATTCAGTGTCAAGTGAAGGAAAGATGCAATTGATATAAAAGAATAATTTTCACTCATTGTTTAAAAAAACTAACAACATCTCTTTAAAATATGCATAAATAACTTTTTTTAAAAATAAGTCTCACCAGCTACAGTGTTATTACCTTTATCAGCTACAGTTCACTGAATTCTTGACAGCTCCCGTATTATCACCGATTGCACAGATTGCAAGCAAAAACTCCTCATAGAACCCCGATTCCAAAAAAGTTTGGACAAAGTACAAATTGTAAATAAAAACTGAATGCAATGATGTGGAAGTTTCAAAATTCCATATTTTATTCAGAATAGAACATAGATGACATATCAAATGTTTAAACTGAGAAAATGTATCATTTAAAGAGAAAAATTAGGTGATTTTTAAATTTCATGACAACACCACATCTCAAAGTTGGGACAAGGCCATGTTTACCACTGTGAGACATCCCCTTTTCTCTTTACAACAGTCTGTAAACTTCTGGGGACTGAGGAGACAAGTTGCTCAAGTTTAGGGATAGGAATGTTAACCCATTCTTGTCTAATGTAGGATTCTAGTTGTTCAACTGTCTTAGGTCTTTTTTGTCATATCTTCCATTTTATGATGCGCCAAATGTTTTCTATGGGTGAAAGATCTGGAGTGCAGGCTGGCCAGTTCAGTACCCGGACCCTTCAATGCTGTAATTGATGCAGTATGTAGTTTGGTATTGTCATGTTGGAAAATACAAGGTCTTCCCTGAAAGAGACATCGTCTGGATGGGAGCATATGTTGCTCTAGAAGCTGGATATACCTTTCAGCATTGATGGTGTCTTTCCAGATGTGTAAGCTGCCCATGCCACACGCACTAATGCAACCCCGTACCATCAGAGGTGCAGGCTTCTGAATTGAGCGCTGATAACTTGGGTCGTCCTTCTCCTCTTTAGTCCGAATGACACGGCATCCCTGATTTCCATAAAGAACTTCAAATTTTGATTCATCTGACCACAGAACAGTTTTCCACTTTGCGACAGTCCATTTTAAATGAGCCTTGGCCCAGAGAAGATGTCTGCGATTCTGGATCATGTTTAGATACGGCTTCTTCTTTGAACTATAGAGTTTTAGCTGGCAATGGTGAATGGCACGGTGAATTGTGTTGACAGATAATGTTCTCTGGAAATATTCCTGAGCCCATTTTGTGATTTCCAATACAGAAGCATGCCTGTATGTGATGCAGTGCCGTCTAAGGGCCTGAAGATCACGGGCACCCAGTATGGTTTTCTGGCGGGGAGATGCGAGACAACGGCATAGTAAGCCAATCAGAGTAGATTTGGACAGCATACGTAGGTAGGCTCCACCTACTGCACTACTGCGCACACTTTCAATCAGAAGACACAGCGATGGCGAGAGGTCAGCCCAACACTGCGTTTTCACATTGGAAATACAGCCATTACTTTTCATTACTTGAAATAAAAGGCAAAAATGTCTACGTGCAATGCACATTATGTCGAGGAACAAAGCATTTGTCCTCGTCAGTGGCCAGTAATTAGTAACATAACAATTTTAATAACTACAAAAATGTATTAAATTTGATAGATGTCTTATCTCACATTATCCCACAAAAATATCAATATAGTGTAGATAACGTTATTAATTGGTTCTGTTAAGTGTCAATTTCAGTCATTAAACACATTTAACATTCACTTTTATTATGATTACACTAATTGAATTAGATTTTTTTTTTGGGGGGGGGGGAACACAAAATGTAACGGAATAATTACTTTCCCTGGTAATTAGTTACTTTTATGACAAAGTAACTCCGTTACTAACTCAGTTACTTTTTGGGAAAAGTAACTAGTAACTATAACTAATTACTTTTTGAAAGTAGCGTGCCCAACACTGGTCGTTCGTGAATGATTTGTTCATTTTGAACTGTATTTATATCATTTGGGAGTAACAAGTTGTCTCAGTGAGTGACTCCATTGTTCACTTGGCTGCGCACACTTGCCAATCATAACCCTTTTACACCAACAGGGAACAAGTTCCGCTCTGGTTCGTGCACCAGATTTTGAACCATTCAAAGCATTTTGACCAAAAATAAATTGATTCAGAATATGAAAATTTGGGGCGGCACGGTGGTGTAGTGGTTAGCGCTGTCGCCTCACAGCAAGAAGGTCCGGGTTCGAGCCCCGTGGCCAGCGAGGGCCTTTCTGTGTGGAGTTTGCATGTTCTCCCCGTGTCCGCGTGGGTTTCCTCCGGGTGCTCCGGTTTCCCCCACAGTCCAAAGACATGCAGGTTAGGTTAACTGGTGACTCTAAATTGACCGTAGGTGTGAATGTGAGTGTGAATGGTTGTCTGTGTCTATGTGTCAGCCCTGTGATGACCTGGCGACTTGTCCAGGGTGTGCCCCGCCTTTCGCCCGTAGTCAGCTGGGATAGGCTCCAGCTTGCCTGCGACCCTGTAGAATAGGATAAAGCGGCTAGAGATAATGAGATGAGATGAGATATGAAAAGTTGGTTTCCAGCTGGAACCAAAATATAGGTGGGTTTTCATAGGTGGGTGACAGTGTGACATACTTGTGTCATTAGTTTGGAGAAGAAGCAGAGAACAGCAATGGGGAATGCAACAGAAAAGGATACAGCTTCAGAAAAAATGGCATGAAAACATATCTGCAATAATAGAACAAAATCTTGCAAGTAATCAGTGCACTGCAACATCTTGCTACTACTGTGCATTTACTTCCTTTGTGCGTTGTGCAAAACCATCCATTCATGATGCATCCCTGATTACAATGATTCCACATAAAAGTAGTGAAAACGCAGGCTGGTTCGCTAGCTGGCACCAAGGTTCATAAACTCCTGAATGGAAGCAATTCAAGAACCTGTTCCCTGTTGGTCGAAAAGATGCTTCAGGCACCTTTACTTTATATGACAGAAAGTTAACTCTGGAGTCCCTCAGTTGGATCCTGGGCATCAAAAAAAGAAAACACAAAAAGTGCGAGTATACACAGGACATGCAGTTAGGTACTACAATGAAATAAGATTAAGTACAATCAAACATATTTCAAATATTTCTCCCCTTAAAGCTTGCTGAATATCTCATCTCATCTCATCTCATTATCTGTAGCCGCTTTATCCTTCTACAGGGTCGCAGGCAAGCTGGAGCCTATCCCAGCTGACTACGGGCGAAAGGCGGGGTTCACCCTGGACAAGTCGCCAGGTCATCACAGGGCTGACACATAGACACAGACAACCATTCACACTCACATTCACACCTACGGTCAATTTAGAGCCACCAATTAACCTAACCTGCATGTCTTTGGACTGTGGGGGAAACCGGAGCACCCGGAGGAAACCCACGCGGACACGGGGAGAACATGCAAACTCCACACAGAAAGGCCCTCGCCGGCCCCGGGGCTCGAACCCAGGACCTTCTTGCTGTGAGGCGACAGCGCTAACCACTACACCACCGTGCCGCCCGCTTGCTGAATATAATCTAAAAAAAATAAAATAAAATACAAGTCACTGGCATTTTTAAGTAGTTGAGTCAGTAATGGACCATCTGAAAAGTTCATGACATGGGCAAATGTAAGATTGTACCAAGATTATAGCCATTGACTGCAGGATATCTGATATATTGCATTATTTGGATTCAGCATGGATTCAGTACAGTGGGATGTAACACTCACGACAGGAACAATATACAACAGTCCTACAGAAGAAATACAGTCATAAAATCATCAATAAAACCATGGACAATTTTAGCTCAGTGGTAGTGGCTTGGACTACCGATGGGGAAAGATGTGCACTCGCATCTCAATACCACCAAGCTCCTAGTACTGAATCCTTAGCAAAACTCTTAACCCTCAACCGCTCAGTTGTATAAATGACATAAAAATGTAAGTTGCTGTGGATAATGGCATGTGCCAAATGCCATAAAAGTAAAAACAGAAATTAAGCATAGCATAGTTCAGGCAGGGGGTGGCACGGTGGTGTCGTGGTTAGCACTGTTGCTTCACAACAAGAAGGTCCTGGGTTCAAGTCCAGCGGCCGGCAAGGGCCTTTCTGTGTGAACTTTGCATGTTCTCCCCATGTCTGTATGGGTTTCCTCTGGGTGCTCTGGTTTCCCCCACAGTCCAAAGGCATGCAGGCTAGGTTAATTGGTGGCTCTAAATTGACCATAGGTGTGAATGTGAGTGTGAATGGTTGCTTATCTCTGTGTCAGCCCTAAAAGTAAAAATAGAAATTAAGCTGTCTCTGTGTCCCATTGTCTCTGTGACCTGGTGAGTTGTCCAGGGTGTACCCTGCCTCTCACCCATAGTCAGCTGGGATAGGCTCCAGCTTGCCTGCGACCCTGTAGAACAGGATAAGTGGCTACAGATAATGGATGGATGGATGGATGGATGGATAGTTCAGGCAGGCTATGAAGTTAAGCTCTGCCCTCAATCTCAGCTGCATCAGTTGCATCGCTACTCTTAGGGCCACCCTGTCACCTGCTCTGAAAGCAGTATCTCAAGTCCTCATTTGTGCACGTACCTTTGTAGTAATCCACAGCTTCTGGTTGGGGTGAGTGGTGATGATCTTAGACATCATCAATGCACTTGTTGATGTAAATGTAAACTCCTATTACAAATGCAGAAGTGAATTCCCATGGGAAGTAAAATTGTCGATGTCTAACAGTCACAAACTCCACTAGTGATGAGCAATAACCAGAGACTAGCACCAAATTCCTGCACCATTCTGTGTTGATGTAAATACACAAGCCACCTCCATGGGTCTTACCACACAAAGCTGCCTTTCTGTCAGCTCGAAACGAAGCTGAATGGTGGTGTCTGGAACCCTGTTGGTGAGCCACGTCTCAGTGAAAACCAAGATTCATCAGTCTCTAAACTCCTGCTGTGATGGATATAGTCCAGTTTATTTTCCAGGGAACAGAAACTGGAGAGTAGAATGGATGTGAGAGCTGTCCAGCTCAGGTTAGCTGTTAGCCTAGCATGGACACCCCTCATGCTTGCCACATTTTCACCTCCTCGCGCACCACTTTCGATAGCTCTTCCATGAGTCACCAGCCTCAGGCAAAGCCGAGGACTGAAGGCCTATTCCTTGCAGCAGGCCGAGGTCGCATAGCTTCTCCAGCAGATCATCTTTTATGATTGTAGAAAGACCCTGACGTGGGTGGAGCACAGAAGCATGGCAGGCGGTTGTTTGCATCTTAATTATTTCTTTTATTGCTGCTTTTCAGCACACAACTCAGACTCTCTCTCTCTCTCTCTCTCTCACACACACACACACACACACAGGCTACTAGCAAGCCCTCAGCGCCGACCTCCCCTTCTCACTCTCCTTTTATATGGCGCGGTCACTGGAGGGGAGACACAAACACGCGTTAATTGACAACAGGTGTAGTGACACAACCACTCACCTTCCCTGACTCCACCCTCCATTCACAGACTGATGCTCGGCCACGCCGCCACTGCCACAATGATGTTTTCTGCGTGATTTCTGTACTGAAGGAGGGTCTGACAATGGTCAACACCAGTTGATCCAATGTCTGTGTGCTGTACAATGTTAGGCAAAGGAACAAAATGACAACTCCATTTTGGATCTGGAGAGGCCACTGTGTGCTATTGCCACACTGCCATCTTGGAACGCCAATGATTTAGAATCATGACACTGATGTCTATAGTGTTGAAAAACACATGAATAATTTAACAGAAATATTTGTGTGTTTGCCAATACCTCAGCAAGTGTGTCAGGCATATTTTGTGGTGTAGGTAGGTAATGTTAAGAAACTGTACATAATAATTTAGCTGCTTTTATAAGCAAGGGCACAGCAGGGAGCTGAACAACACTCCAGACAAGAGTTGCCATGTTTGTGTTTAGAACATATTAATTCATTGGGAGGCATTTTTGGGCATTGGGAGGCATTTAGCATGCTTCACAAAAATTGAACTCTCTTAATTGTCATGTTGTATTAATCTGATGACAGCACCAGAGGTGCAGGGGCCTGTTATCATCACTTACAACTATATGTAGGGCCCAAGCACCATAGGTGCAAGGTCATATTGGTTTAACAAAGATTTTTTTTCATCTTCTTTTACTTCAAGACTTGACCATTTTTGAGATGGTTCCCATGGGCAAAAACTCATGAAATTTGGCACACACATCAGTGCTTGTGACAGTTAGGTTAATGTGAGGTGGCCTTAGGCTGAGGTGCCCTTGAGTGAGGCATCTACCCCCCAACTGCTCCCCAGGTGCTGTTAGCATGGCTGCCCACTGCTCTGGGTATGTGTGCATGCTCATTGCTCATGTGTGTGTACATGTGTGTGTGTTCACTGCTTCAGATGGGTTAAATGCAGAGAGGAATTTCACAAGTGTATGTATGATGAATAAAGTTCTTCTTCTTCCTCCTCAGGGACTGAGGCTTGGCCCTGGGTGCAGCCAGAGGACTATAGCTGAACCATATGGCATTGAGTCAGGTGCATGGCATATAGTTTCAAATGAATGCACCAAATTTTGTACACGTGTGGCAACAGGAGCGCGGCCAAGCGGCAGTTTGTGAATGGAGGGCAGGGTCGGGGAAGGTAAGTAGCTAAGTCACTACACCAGGTATCCATTAATGTGTGTGGGTATGTTTGTTTGTTGCAGGGATCGAGCTTAAAAGGAAGGGGAGAGCAGAGAAGAGGGGCTCCCTGACCCCAATGCATGTGTGTGACTGAATGAATGAATGAATGAATGAATGAATGCAGCAAGCTGAAAAGCCAAAATAAGGACAATAAAAAGCGTGTATGTGAACATCAACTCTCTCCTGCCATGCTTCTGTGCTCCACCTACATCAGGAACTGTTACAATGTGGTTCTCCCCAAGATGAATAAATTTATAATATATAAAATATATAATAGCCATGGGTGGCATGGTGGTGTAGTGGTTAGCGCTGTCACCTCACAGCAAGAAGGTCCGGGTTCGAGCCCCGTGGCTGGCGAGGGCCTTTCTGAGCGGAGTTTGCATGTTCTCCCTGTGCCCACGTGGGTTTCCTCCAGGTGCTCCGGTTTCCCCCACAGTCCACAGACATGCAGGTTAGGTTAACTGGTGATGCAAAATTGACTGTAGGTGTGAATGTGAGTGTGAATGGTTGTCTGTATGTATGTGTCAGCTCTGTGATGACCTGGCGACTTGTCCAGGGTGTACCCCGCCTTTCGCCCATAGTCAGCTGGGATAGGCTCCAGCTTGCCTGCGACCCTGTAGAACAGGATAAAGTGGCTAGAGATAATGAGATGAGATGTAATAGCCATAGCAAGGTATTTTGGATTTTGTGCATTTTGATGTTACATTTCAAAATAGTCCTTCAAGATGGTTCATTGGATTCATGTCAGATTTTCTGTACATGATGTCAAGATGTTACTGTTGTTAAATTGTAAGGGGATTTTTGATATCTTGCAACGTGATGAAATGGTAACATGATACATTTATACATCTCATTATGCAAACAGGAAGTGCCTCATAACTTTTCCATGCATTGCTTGATATGGGTCAAACTTCACAGGTTATTAATGATGGTGGTTATGGTGATATCCTCATGCCCAGAGTGACTCTGGTATAACACCACCATCTGTCACCAGAAATAGTGGCTTTTTCACCTATCTCTGTTAAAACCATTGAATGACTGCAGGATGTACTGGACTTGTGAATAGCTTGCCAAGCTGTACGCAATGGATAAAGGAATATAGTAGGTGTACCTGATAACCTGTCCAGTGTGTAAGTGCAAAATAGTATACCTAATAAACTGGCAACATTGTATTATATAGCATGTGTATATATAATTATTAAATTGTACAATTTTAATTGTAATTGTGCTCTATCCAAACTAGTTCATGACTGGTTCAAGCCACAGGTGGCTCTTTAAAATGCAATACTGTATTTGCATATATGTGAAAAGAACTGAACTCACTGGTTCACCAGGAGGTCCTGGTCTGCCTTCACGACCGGGAGGGCCCTTAATGTAAAAACAGAACACACAGTCAGATACTAATAGAGAAAAATAACTGCATAAATACCCAGATACATACATGCAAAATGTAAAGTCATGTCTCATGAGAAATGGCTGTATTTATGACACATAATTAAAACTTACGATACATATGTCTCACCACTGATCGATATATGGGTTTCCTCCGGGTGCTCCGGTTTCCCCCACAGTTCAAAGACATGCAGTTAGGTTAACATAGAACGGCCTTGGGCTGAAGTGCTCAAGAGTGGTGGTGCATATATACTGTATGCAGCGGCTTTGCTTTCCTGTGATGAACTAAATTTCGTTGTACATTTGTGCAGTGACAATAAAGGCATTCTTGTTGTCTCGTCTTCTTCTGCTTATCCAGGGCCAGGTTGCAGAGGCAGCAGTCTGAGCATGGAAGCCCAAACTTCCCTTTCCCCAGACACCTTGGCCAGCTCCTCGGGAAGAACACTGAGGCGTTCCCAGGCCAGCCGAGAGACATAGTCCCTCCAGCGTGTCCTGGGTCTTCCCCGGGGCCTCCTCCTGGGGGGACATGCCTGGAACACCTCCCCAGGGAGGCATCCAGGAGGCATCCGAAAGAGATGCCCGAACCACCTCAGCTGATTCCTCTCGATGTGGAGGAGCAGCGGCTCTACTCTGAGCTCCTCCCGAGTGACTGTGCTTCTCACCCTATCTCTAAGGGAGCGCCCAGCCACCCTGTGAAGGAAACTCATTTTGGCCGCTTGTATCCATGATCTTGTTCTTTCGGTCATTACCCAAAGCTCATGAGCATAGGTGAGAGTGGGAACGTAGATCGACTGGTAAATCGAGAGCTTCGCCTTTTGGCTCAGTTCCTTCACCACGACGGACCGGTAAAGCGACTGCATCACTGCGGAGGCCGCACCGATCAGCTCGATCTCATGCTCTATCCTTCCCTCACTTGTGAACAAGATCCCGAGATACTTAAACTCCTCCACTTGAGGCAGGACTTCTCCACCAACCTGGAGAGGGCAAGCCACCCTTTTCCGGTTGAGAACCATGGCCTCTGACTTGGAGGTGCTGATTCTTATCCTAGCCATTTCACACTTGACTGCAAACTGCCCCAGTGCATGCTGAAGGTCCCAGCTTGAAGAAGCCAACAGGACAACATCATCTGTGAAAAGCAGAAATGAAATCCTGTGGTTCCCAAACAGGAAACCATTCTATTAGAATATAATAGAAATTCTATTCTATTCTATATCAAACACTGGTTATACAAGACACCACAATGTTGACCATGAACAAAACAAGAACTCCATTTCCAGAAAGTTTGAATATTTTCCAAAATGCAATAAAAACAAAAACCTGTGATTTTTCGTAATTCACATCAACTTTTTATTTAACTGACAAAAGTACAAAAAAAAAAGATTTTCAATAGACCCCTTGCACTGATGTCACACTTATGTTAGCAACCATTGCTACCCTTGTCCTGGGGGACAAGCAAACTTTGTTTACATACTGAAGACAAGTGAAATTGAAGATGTCAGACATCTGTAGTTCAAAGAAAATTGCAGCTAAAAAAAGCTTTACTGCCAGATTACTTGATAATCCAAGTCAGAAAGAAGCAAAGGATAGATATAGAATAGAATGCCTTTGTCACTGCACAAAGGTACAACAAAATTTAGTTCATCAGAGGAGAGCAAAGCCGCTGTGTATGTGCACAACACCACTCTTGGGCATTTCAGCCCAAGGCCGTCCTATGTGAACCTGCATATCTTTGAACTGTGGGGGAAACCAGTGTACCCAGAGGAAACCCACACAGATGCAGGGAGAACATGCAAACGTCACACAGAAAGGCCCCATCAGCCACTGGGCTTGAACCCAGAACCTTCTTGCTGTGAGGTGCCATCCAATATACAGCTGTGGTCAGAAGTTTACTTACAATGACATGAATGTCATCTTGAATATGAATGTCATGGCAATATTTGGGCTCTCAGTAATTTGTTTGAACTGTTCTTTTTCTGTGGCAGAATGTACAGCATACATCTTTAATTAAAAAAAACCAAATCTGGTGCATGTTTTAATTTTCTTTGGGTTTTATGAAATCAAACACGGGATCAAAATTATACATATAGGGTCAAAAATATAGATACAGCACATCTAATATTTGTGACCCCTCACCGAATCCAGGGACACATGTCGGCCGAAACGAATCCGAGATAATCGCAAAAGAAGCATTTTTTTTTCGAAATTTGTGATTTTTGTTTTTTTTCCATCATGTGCAAGTTGAGATCTTGAAGAATGCAATCAGTATTTCAGATAATAGATTGTTTTGTTGGAAAAGCATACATTTTTTGTTGCAAATTGTCTTATTTTTGTCAGGACTGTAGCCTGCTGGGGGGTGTGGGTAAATTACCATATGGGCCATTCACATGATGATTTAAGTCATTTGTTTGTTTGTTTTTCCGCGAATCAGCTGTATGATCCGGGCTGAGCGCATGGCTACTTAACCTGCATACAGGCGTGTGATTTCACTATGGAATGAGTTACTAAACAGAGCGCAGAGGAGCAAACACCGCGAAGCAAACAGACACTCGGTATTTACATCGGAGATAACCATTTCTAGCAAAAAAAAAAAAAAAAACGCAACCTCATTTTCCAGATTGAATGGAATACTTGAATGATTGGATGATACACGGACCGTTCTAGGACTACATGATTCCATCGGAGGCATTGGTGTGTGCAAGGCACCGTTTCTCTTTCTGATGGGGTAAGTTTATTAATCTAAGGCTGTGTGGTTATTTTTGCATGTAACAGAGTGTGTTGTGGTTTGGTTAAGCCTAGGTCACAACCGGACGTACGATTTTTTGGCCGTGTGATTTTTGGCGTTTCCCAAATCGCTGCGGTTTTTTTTTGTTCACGGAGAAAGACGTGCGTTGGCCGTAAGTTTATCTTGCAACCTGAAAAAAAACGTAAGCGCCTGTAGAGTTTGTTTGACATGACAAAGAACCTCTGCGGCCAGTCTGCGGCTCAAAAATCAGCACATCACATGCGCGCTCTTGTGCTTTTCACACGTGCGCTCTCATGCGTTTCATGCGCGCTCTCCGTGCATTTCTTGCGTTTTTTGCGTGTAGACCGGCTGTAGGAGCACGGTACGGCCGGTTGTGACCGAGGCTTTACATGAAACTAGTGTTGTGTTAGTTGTGTCATCATCATGCTATCTTTCTTTCTTACGGTGTGAGTAATTTTTCAAGCACAAAACGTTAAAGTATACTTTAGGACTTATTTTTGTACTTCATAATTGTGTTGGGCATACTTTGCATGGAAGGAAAATGGACGTGGTGATCTTTGTTTACATGAAAGTAGTATCGTGCTAGCTCGTAGGGGGTAGGGCTTTCCTTAATGTCATGCAAATGAGCACCATTACATGCCCGCCCTACACCCAGAGTAGCTGAGATGGAAAACTTTGAGGGCGATTTTCTCCCTTTTCTGTTTTAAGAAGTATACACTTTCAAAAGGCCTTCAAATATTGTCAGATCTCCACATGGAAGGCATCATTGGAAAGCTTAGAAACTGTACTTTCTGAATCTGTCAATAACTCAAAATGCCCCAGGGCCGACATGTGTCCCTGGATTCTGTGATCTGCCACATTTGGGTAAAATGTCTCTTCAAAAGGTCAGCAAGGGCCTTTCTGTGTGGAGTTTGCATGTTCTCCATGTGTCTGCATGGGTTTCCTCTGGGTGCTCCGGTTTCCCCCACAGTCCAAAGACATGCAGGTTAGGCTAATTGGTGGCTCTAAATTGACTGTAGGTGTGAATGTGAGTGTGAATGGTTGTTTGTCTCTGTGTCAGCCCTGTGTTGACCTGGCGACCTTGTCCAGGGTGTACCCCGCCTCTTGCCCATAGTCAGCTGGGATAGGCTCCAGCTTGCCTGCGACCCTGTAGAACGGGATAAGCGGCTATAGATAATGGATGGATGGTCTCTTCACAAGGTTCAACTTGACCAAATATTTTTGTTTACCATGAACAAGCTTCTGGCAGAATTCTGGTTGGATATTTCATGACTCATGGTAGAATTGCTAGAGTTCAATTTTTTTTTTTTCTTTATGGACTCAACTTACAAGCATGGTCCATATATTTTCAATAGGGTTGAAGTCAGGACTTGTTTTAAGCTTATTAAGTAATTAGCCTGCTTTATCCTCCACAACCAGCTCTGATGTGTGTTTGGGTTCATTGTCCTGTTGAAAATCCCAAGTCATGTTCAAGTTTCTGATGGTTTATGCTGAAGAATTCTGAGGTAGTCCTCCTTCTTCAGTATTCCATCCACTTTGTGCAATGAACCAGTTCCACTGGCAGCAAAACAGCCCCAGAGCATGATGATCCTACCACCACCACCAGCTGGTACAGTGTCCCTCTGAACATGGTGGTCATTGTGGCCAAACAACTCCATCTTTGTCTCATCTGACCATACAGCTATCCTCCAGAAGGCTTTTTCTTTCTGTATGGTCAGCTTCAACGTTTAGTTAAGCTTGAAGGTGTCAATTTTGGAGCAGGGGGTTACAACCCCAATTCCAAAAAAGTTTGGACGAAGTACAAATTGTAAATAAAAATGGAATGAAATGATGTGGAAGTTTCAAAATTCCATATTTTATTCAGAATAGAACATAGATGACATATCAAATGTTTAAACTGAGAAAATGTATCATTTAAAGAGAAAAATTAGGTGATTTTTAAATTTCATGACAACACATCATCTCAAAGTTGGGACAAGGCCATATTTACCACTGTGAGACATCCCCTTTTCTCTTTACAACAGTCTGTAAACATCTGGGGACTGAGGAGACAAGTTGCTCAAGTTTAGGGATAGGAATGTTAACCCATTCTTGTCTAATGTAGGATTCTACTTGCTCAACTGTCTTAGGTCTTTTTTTGTCATATCTTCCATTTTATGATGCGCCAAATGTTTTCTATGGGTGAAAGATCTGGACTGCAGGCTGGCCAGTTCAGTACCCGGACCCTTCTTCTACGCAGCCATGATGCTGGAATTGATGCAGTATGCTGTTTGGCATTGTCATGTTGGAAAATGCAAGGTCTTCCCTGAAAGAGACGTCATCTGGATGGGAGCATATGTTGCTCTAGAACAGGGGTCACCAAACTTTTTTCTCTGGGGGCCACATTGTCATTCCTGACTGTGATGGGGGGCTGGGGTCGGGTCAGCTATATAACATAGAATTGTATGACCCAGACAAATACAACCCCGATTCCAAAAAAGTTGGGACAAAGTACAAATTGTAAATAAAAACAGAATGCAATAATTTACAAATCTCAAAAACTGATATTGTATTCACAATAGAACATAGACAACATATCAAATGTCAGAAGTGAGACATTTTGAAAATTCATGCCAAATATTGGCTCATTTGAAATTTCATGACAGCAACGCATCTCAAAAAAGTTGGGACAGGGGCAATAAGAGGCTGGAAAAGTTAAAGGTACAAAAAAGGAACAGCTGGAGGACCAGATTGCAACTCATTAGGTCAATTGGCAATAGGTCATTAACATGACTGGGTATAAAAAGAGCATCTTGGAGTGGCAGCGGCTCTCAGAAGTAAAGATGGGGAGAGGATCACCAATCCCCCTAATTCTGTATGTAGTGAAAATTCATTATGTCTGATTATTGTAACTATTCTTTAAGTTCGTTTCTTAAGACACGTATTTTTTAGTATGTTACCTCGTTTGTTGACAGTTTCGGCGAACACTTCCGCCTTCTTCAAAACAGTCACCAGATGTCGAGTGGTGACGTGCCTTATCAGCTGATGTTACTCTATGGAGGCGTGAACGTCCCGCCCAATTTGACAGGTAGTCCATGCCTCCTGCTGTCAGGTCACTGCCCCAGGACTGCGCTCCAGGTGTGTGACAGCGCGTACGCTCCCTCATCCTGGTTCATAGTCCTCTGCGCCCGCTTACGTATCTCCACTGCCTCCAAAATCCAACGCTGGTATCTATTCTCTTCAGCGTGAATGACTCTGGCCTCTTCCCAATTCATTATATGATTATGTCGTTTGCAGTGGTCTGAAATGGCTGATTTTAAGTTTTCTTGGTTTGCTTTTTCTTTTTCGGATCTTGTGAGTCTTTTTGTTGTTTCTTTTTCACATTCTAATTGGTGTTCTTTCCTGCAAGTGTGGAAGCATCTGCCCATTTCACCAATATAGACTTTATTGCATGAACGGCAAGGGATTTAATATATGACATTGCATTTATTGTCCAGTTGTATTTTGTCTTTGGGGTGAACTAGCAGCTGTCAGAGGTTCTTGTATGGTTTGACCGGGGTGTTGATGTGGTATTTCCTCATGGATCATTGGATGCGTTCTGTAACTCCTTTTATGTATGGTAATGTGACAAAGCCCCGGTTTGTTTTTTCTGTGTTTTTTCTTGTTTGTTTTTTTCCTTTTTTTGTGTCTGTAATTTTCCTTTTCGAATTGCCCACGGTGGATATTGGCAGTTTTTTAATGCCTGTTGGATGTGTTGTTCCTCCTCCTGTCTGTCTTTCTCCTCCGTGATGTTCTGTGTTCGGTCGTATAGTGTTCTGATTACTGACATTTTGTGTGCGAAGGGATGTTCAGATGTCCAGAGAAGATATTGGTTGATATGTGTAGGTTTTCTGTATGTTGTAATTCTGATATTACCTTCTTCTGTGTGATGTATTTTTAGGTCCAAAAATGCTATTGTCTTGTCCGTTTCTTCTTCGTGTGTGAATTTGATGTTGCCTGTCTTGTCTATGGAGTTTAGATGATCCGTGAGTTGTTGTGTGTGGCCTGTTTTGGTTATTTCAAGAATGTCATCAACGTATCTTTTCCAGAAGATAGGTTTGCAGTCATCCAGTCACCGTGGGCAATTCGTGGGAAGTGTTCGCCGAAACTGTCAAACGAGGTAACATACTAAAAAATACGTGTCTTAAGAAACGAACTTAAAGAATACCCCCTAATTCTGGCCCGACAAATAGTAGAGCAATATCAGAAAGGAGTTTGACAGTGTAAAATTGCAAAGAGTTTGAACATATCATCATCTACAGTGCATAATATCATCAAAAGATTCAGAGAATCTGGAAGAATCTCTGTGCGTAAGGGTCAAGGCCGGAAAACCATACTGGGTGCCCGTGATCTTCGGGCCCTTAGACAGCACTGCATCACATACAGGCATGCTTCTGTATTGGAAATCACAAAATGGGCTCAGGAATATTTCCAGAGAACATTATCTGTGAACACAATTCACCGTGCCATCCGCCGTTGCCAGCTAAAACTCTATGGTTCAAAGAAGAAGCCGTATCTAAACATGATCCAGAAGCACAAACATCTTCTCTGGGCCAAGGCTCATTTAAAATGGACTGTGGCAAAGTGGAAAACTGTTCTGTGGTCAGATGAATCAAAATTTGAAGTTCTTTATGGAAATCAGGGACGCCGTGTCATTCGGACTAAAGAGGAGAAGGACGACCCAAGTTGTTATCAGCGCTCAGTTCAGAAGCCTGCATCTCTGATGGTATGGGGTTGCATTAGTGCATGTGGCATGGGCAGCTTACACATCTGGAAAGACACCATCAATGCTGAAAGGTATATCCAGGTTCTAGAGCAACATATGCTCCCATCCAGACGACGTCTCTTTCAGGGAAGACCTTGCATTTTCCAACATGACAATGCCAAACCACATACTGCATCAATTACAGCATCATGGCTGCGTAGAAGAAGGGTCCAGGTACTGAACTGGCCAGCCTGCAGTCCAGATCTTTCACCCATAGAAAACATTTGGCACATCATAAAACGGAAGATACGACAAAAAAGACCCAAGTCAGTTGAGCAACTAGAATCCTACATTAGACAAGAATGGGTTACCAATCCTATCCCTAAACTTGAGCAACTTGTCTCCTCAGTCCCCAGACATTTACAGACTGTTGTAAAGAGAAAAGGGGATGTCTCACAGTGGGAAACATGGCCTTGTCCCAACTTTTTTGAGATGTGGTGTTGTCATGAAATTTTAAATCACCTAATTTTTCTCTTTAAATTATACATTTTCTCAGTTTAAACATTTGATATGTCATCTATGTTCTATTCTGAATAAAATATAGAATTTTGAAACTTCCACATCATTGTATTCCGTTTTTATTTACAATTTGTACTTTGTTCCAACTTTTTTGGAATCGGGGTTGTATGACTACCAGCAGGCCTCATTGTGTAGTAGAGATTACTAGCCTGGCACAGCCATCCCCACTACTATATCCACATTACTATATCAACACTTGATTCCTGGCACTTATTTGTTTATCTTTACTAGTGGTTTGCAAAAGTAGTAATCAAGTCTTCACACTTTGTTTTAATTTGAAATACCACAGATATTCCATTTATTTATTTTCTAATAAAAATAACATAAAAGCTGTCAAGGTAAGAAACATCTGCCTAGTTGAGGTGATTGACACTGGCAAAGGTGAGTGGAAAATTATAAAAATTGTAGGTAGGCCTGTTGATATTATTAATATTAATAATAATTGTGTGCAGCACTTAATAAAGGTCAAATAAATAGGCCTATAAAATAAATACATTTAAAAAAAGTGAAATTATAACAATATGAGCAATAGATCACAGCAGTTGTGCTGTATCCTGCACGTCATTGCTCTCATCCATGGCCAAAGTAAAAAACTCGAATTCTGACGCTCTCTCATTCAGCTGGTCATACACGTTGTCCCCCAAATCTTCGGTTCGCCTGGTCATAGTAGGTACAGAGAGACTCACCGCGTTGAGCGCATCCTTCTTGTCGGGACACACCTCCTCGGCCACAGCAAGCATGCATACTTTAACAAAGTCCCCGTCAGTAAACGGCTTTCCATGGGTAGCTAGTAGGTGAGCTACCTTATAGCTAGCTCGGATAGCAGCCTGGTTGATCTGGGTTTGGCAAAGGAATACATTCTGTTGTGCAGCCAGTCCGCATTTCATCCTCCAAATCCTGTCTTCTTTTGTTTGCCCTCACAAACTAGCATACTCTTTGTGGTGGGTTTCGTAGTGACGACACAGATTATATTCTTTGAAAACCGACACTTTTTTTACATACAAGACAAACTGCACGGTCCTTACACTGAACGAAAAAATAATCGGTGGTCCACTGTTCTTTAAAAACTCTGCACTCTCAGCTTTTCGCTTACCGCTAGCCATTTTGCTGTCCTGAACAATGACAATTCTCTGTGCGTGCGCTACCCATCACTGCTTGATCGCGAGTATATGACGAAAATTCAGAAAATGTGAATAGTTCATTTTATAACTAAATATCAATTTTAATTGATAAAATCAACAAAATACAAGATGCAGACATATTATTATTTGCCAAAAAGCAATTTTAAAAAATAGGCCATGACCACTTTTGGGGATTGCCTCATAGGGTCGGTTCAAGTGGTGGGGGGCAGAGGGGCTGGGGGGCTGGTCAAAGGGGGGTGGTGGGCCGGAGTCGGCCCGCGGGCTGGAGTTTGATGACCCCTGCTCTAGAACCTGGATATACCTTTCAGCATTGATGGTGTCTTTCCAGATGTGTAAGCTGCCCATGCCACATGCACTAATGCAACCCCATACCATCAGAGATGCAGGCTTCTGAACTGAGCGCTGATAACAACTTGGGTCATCCTTCTCTTTAGTCCGAATGACACGGCATCCCTGATTTCCATAAAGAACTTCAAATTTTGATTCATCTGACCACAGAACAGTTTTCCACTTTGCCACAGTCCATTTTAAATGAGCCTTGGCTCAGAGAAGACGTCTGCGCTTCTGGATCATGTTTAGATACGGCTTCTTCTTTGAACTATAGAGTTTTACCTGGCAACGGCGGATGGCACGGTGAATTGTGTTCACAGATAATGTTCTCTGGAAATATTCCTGAGCCCATTTTGTGATTTCCAATACAGAAGCATGCCTGTATGTGATGTGGTGCCGTCTAAGGGCCCGAAGATCATGGGCACCCAGTGTGATTTTCCGGCCTTGACCCTTACGCACAGAGATTCTTCCAGATTCTCTGAATCTTTTGATGATATTATGCACTGTAGATGATGATGATATGTTCAAACTCTTTGCAATTTTACACTGTCAAACTCCTTTCTGATATTGCTCCACTATTTGTCGGTGCAGAATTAGGGGGATTGGTGATCCTCTTCCCAGCTTTACTTCTGAGAGCCGCTGCCACTCCAAGATGCTCTTTTTATACCCAGTAATGTTAATGACCTATTGCCAATTGACCTAATGAGTTGCAGTTTGGTCCTCCAGCTGTTCCTTTTATGTACCTTTAACTTTTCCAGCATCTTATTGCCCATCCCAACTTTTTTGAGATGTGTTGCTGTCATGAAACTTCAAATGATCCAATATTTGGCATGAAATTTCAAAAAGTCTCACTTTCGACATTTGATATGTTGTCTATGTTCTATTGTGAATACAATATCAGTTTTTGAGATTTGTAAATTATTGCATTCCATTTTTATTTACAATTTTTATTTTGTCCCAACTTTTTTGGAATCGGGGCTGTATTTCTTGGATAGCAGCCTCTTAGTCCATGGTGATCTGAACTGTCAACAGTGATCCATCAGCTTCCAGTTCATGGCAAGGCTGTGCCATGGTGGTTCCCAGGTTGTTCCTGACCATCCAAACCAATTTCCTTTCAGCTGAGGGTGACGGTTTGGGTTTTCTTGAAGCAAAGTGGCTTGGCAAAGTGACTACACCTCACAATAACTTGGATACAATTGTTTGAACTGATCTTGGAATTTGCAGTTGTTTAGAAATGGCTCCAAGAGACATTCTGGAGTTGTGTACATCTGCGATCCTCTTTCTCAGATCTGCACTGAGCTCCTTGGACTTTCCCATTTTACTGTGTGTTGGTCAATTCAATGAGTGCTGTTAACAAACCTTTTTTATGACGGCACAGAGAAGCTACCAGCTGTAGTTCATCATGATCACTAACAGGAAGTTAAGAGGCCTTGGCAAGATAAGACATTTTGGAAGTTTCAGCACTTCTGAATTAATAATCCAAGTAAGTGTATGCTAATTTTTGGCCCTGTATGTGTAATTTTGACCCTGTGTTGATTTCAGAAAACCCAAAGAAAATTTAAACTTGTGCAACAAATTCTAGTTTTTTGTTTGTTTTTAAATTAAAGATGTATGCTGGACAATTGTTCTGCCACAGAAAAAGAACAGTTCAAAGAAATTACTTAAAGGCCAAATATTGCCATGACATTCATGTACAAGATGACATTCATGTCACTGTATGTAAACTTCTGACCACAACTGTACATGGAAATTAAAGTTTATTAGTGGTTACGATCTGTACAAAATTCCTCAAAACAGTCGGAGTGATGTAGATTTGTGGCCTAGCATTATCGACATAGATGTTGGAATGTACCTTCTCATTGCATTTTCTCCATTTTAATAATAAAAAAAACTCATTTGCTGGAAGAGAAGAGCAGGGAGGACTGAGAATCAAGAGGCTGTGGTTTGTTTACACCCGATCCTAAAACTTGGAGCATCCGAGCAACCAACCATCACAAAGACACATACGAAAAGCCCAATAATACCTACCTGCCTGCGTGTCTTGAACCCCAGATCTTTAACTCCGCATACTCTCTTCCAGCTTTTCATCTGTTTTTCCATGTAGAATGATGTCTGTAGCACCAGGTAGTTTGAGATGTTGGGGAAATCAACACACGCGTAATTTTTCAAATCATTGGAAAAAAATCCTTCTTTACTAGCATGTAAGGTTCTATCTGGTGGCATGGTAGTGTAGTGGGTAGTGCTATTGCCTCACAGCAAGAAGGTTCTGGGTTTGAACCCAGGAGTCAACAGGGGCCTTTCTGTGTGGAGTTTGCATGTTCTCCCCGTGTCTGTGTGAGTTTCTTCCAGGTGTTCCGTTTTCCCCCAAAGACATGCAGGTTAGGCTATTTGGTGGCTCTAAATTGTCCATAGGTGTGAATGGTTGAGAATAGAACATCTCCATTATAATCCAGTAGAAGGCAAGGGGAACCCACTACTGTAATGTTCCCTAGAGACTTTGATGGCTGAAGCCATCAGAGCAGCCACGTCACTGTAGTGATACACCAAAATGGATGGAAGGTAGAGCCCTGCACTCTCGCAGGACCCGCCGCAAAGCAGTGCGGCGCGGGACAAATTTTGAAAGCTCATTGCGGGCGCGACCGGAAGTGCACATATGCGCGCGCGGACGGGAGCGATGATAAGCTGCAGTCCCGCTAACTAAAAATGTGTTTGAAATAAAATGTATAAATTATTAGTTTATGTATATCATATATAATTTGTGCTGGATATTTTATTTGGCATTAATAAAAACATTTTAAGATGCCTAAATTTGCCAAGAGAGTCAGATTACCAGAGAAAAAGCATCATAAATTTGCCAAATTCTTTGATTACTCTAATGACTCACAGTTCACACACAGCTAGCAAGAGAACCATGAATGAAGTGAATTAATGCTTGCGTTAGTCTACAACTTTAGTCAGAGAGACAGGTTTCACAGTGACGGTAGGCTTGACTCAATGCTATCCCAGAAATCCTTCCTGTAATATGCAAATTTGGCTGTCCAATCAGAGGTGGCCAAATTTACATATTACAGGAAGGATTTCTGGGATAGCATTGAGTCAAGCCTACCGTCACTGTGTAAACTGTCTCTCTGACTAAAGTTGTAGACTAACTCAAATAGTAAATCAATTTACTTCTCTTACTAGCTCTGCTTTGCAATAAAAAAAAAAAAAAAAACCACACCATTGGTACAAAGGAAGCCTATTCACTTTTTTATGCTGATCAGAGAATTACAATGGTTTCTCATATGATAAAAATGTGTGATTCGCTCTTGACAGCACTAATTATTATTAGAGACAGTACATGCTGAATTCCGAAACAGGGTAAATAATAATGTGAGCTGTAGATATTTATGCTGAAATCCACTCAAAGTAAGGGGCGAGGCACCATCACGCTGTGTCAAGACAAGAACTTTCCTGAGAAATAACGCGAACGTCTGCATCATGCGGGATTTGCGGGCGGGATTTGCGGGCGGGAGCGGGACTGAAAATCATAATTTTTTTGCGGGCGGGAGCGGGACTGAAAATCATAATTCTTTGCGGGCGGGAGCGGGACTGCACAATGTGGGCGCGAGCGGGACCGAAAAATCCGACCCGCACAGACCTCTAATGGAAGGATCTATCCCATTGCAAAGAGCAACTTTTTGAAGGTATCTTGACTGTGTATAGGCCTCAAAACTGTGAAAATATTTGGAGACGGTTTCGCTAATTCTTTACATAAGAGCAGGCAAATCAGTTTGTCTGATCACTTCATTCACTGAAAGTAAACTTGCAAGCAAGAGTCCATCCATTATCTGTAGCTGCTTATCCTGTACAGGGTCGCAGGCAAGCTGGAGCCTATCCCAGCTGACTATGGGCGAGAGGCAGGGTACACCCTGGACAAGTCACCAGGTCATTGCAGGGCTAACACATGGAGACAAACAACCATTCACACCTATGATCAATTTAGAGCCACCAATTAGCCTAACCTGCATGTCTTTATACTGAGGGGGGAAACCGGAGCAACCGGAGGTAATGCAAGCAAAAGTCACATAACTGAATAAAACCTATATTCTATTCCAGTTTAACCACTTGCAAAGAATGACCAAAAAAACTAACTCCATGGATTGTCAGTGAAAAAAAATTGCAAGATTGTGGCTGCACACTGCGACTGTATGCCAGGCCTTGGAGAGAGCTGTTCTTACATAGCATCGTTGTTGTGGGCTATCGAAGCGAGAGTGAAACAAAGGGATTAACTGAGAGTTACAGATAAAAAGGGGTACTGGGTTCTTCCTACTGCTATGAAAAAAAAAAAAACTCCTACCCGGATCAGAGAGATTTCCTTTTCTAAAGCAAGTTCCTAAGCCACAATCAGAAGTTTAAGACAAAGTTCCAGGGAGACAGTAATACCTTTTATCGTTTTCTCTATTTGAACGATTGGAACAACCAAAAACAGCACAAAAACGAACCACATTTAAAACAGATTAAGCCTTGCTTATCGGAAAGATGGTGTCTGGTTGTTCCCTAGGAGAAATTATCACGTGATGCATGACATCACATGTAAGCTATCCATAATTTTAGTGACCAATGTAATTGTACTTTGTAAATATAAATGAAGTTAGAATTTGATGACTGCATCACACTCAAAGTTGGGACAGAGGCATTATTAACATTTGTATTACATCACCTTCCTTTACACACTCACGTTCACACCCACGGTCAATTTAGAGCCACCAATTAGCTTAACCTGCATGCCTTTGTACTGTGGGGGAAACCGGAGTACCCGGAGGAAATGCAAGCAAAAGTCACGTGACTGAATACAACCTATATTCTACTTTATTCCAATTTAACCACTTGCAAAGAATGACCAAAAACCCTTTAACTCTATCGTTTTAGTGACCAATGAAATTGTATTTTGTAAATATAAATGAAGTTAGAATTTGATGGCTGCATCACAATCAAAGTTGGGACAGAGGCATTATCAAGTCAAGTCAACTTTGTCAAATATACTATACATGCTCGACATACAGCACAGATGAAATTTCAGTCCTCTCTGACCCATGGTGCAAACAGGCAATGCAATAAATTAAAATGGAATACTTGAAATAAACAATATAAACAGTATAAACACTCTAGATAAGAACTAGACATAGACTAAACACTCATATACATACATAAATTGGAGCAAATAAACAGTCAAGGGCACTTGAGGTATAGCAGGTAAACATGAAATAAGCAGTATAAACAATAAACTAATAGCTGTTAAGGTGAGGTAGTGCAGAATAGTGCAAATGAGCGAGGTAAAGTGAAAGGTGCAGACCCTGAGTTCAGTGTATTAATGAACATTGAGTGTGTGTGTGTGTGTGTGTGTGTGTGTGTGTGTGTGTGTGTGTGTGTGTGTGTGTTTGGGAGGGGGGAGACTGTGAGGGTGACATGTCAGATGCTGGGGGGGGGGGGGGGGGGTGCGAGCAGAATCTGTAGCAGGGGGCAGAGGGGGGAGGAGTGGCAGAATAGGGAGGGAGTTGAGCCTCCTGACCGCCTGGTGAAAGAAACTGTCACTTAATTATTAACATTGTATTACATCACCTTTCCTTTAATAACACTTTTTGTGGCTACTGCCTCATAGAGGCTGTAGCCACTATGTCATCGCGTTGTAAGAATGTAAAAATGAGTGTAACAATAGCGCACTGCATGTGCACATGCAGGTGTTCCTATTAAAATGACCAGTGAGTGTATACAATTCAGTTCACCATTCGAAATAGATGGATTACACTAAATAAATTGCTTTCAGACATGTTTATGCTTATTACTGAGGCAAAGTGTGTTCCTATTTTAAAATATACTCCAAGTTGTCCCCCTTTCCTCGCCTTCTTCGGCCAGTGGTTCCATGTGTGATGTAGATGTGATGCACTTCCAAGTTGTTACAGGAAGTTGTTGAAAAGAGTATTGAGACCACTGAGCTCTAGCACCGGGCCTTTTCCAGGAAATAAGAGTGTTTCGGTCATGCTAACAGCATGTGTATGTCAGCCTTGGTTTGGCGGTTTCAGTTTTGAAAACTGTAAGAGGAAAGAGTAGAATAATATAAAGTACAGACACTTGGTATATTTTACTTCTGTGATTTTTAAATTGTTCATTTTTGGATTACACTTCATTTTTGTGGCTACTGCCTCATGGAGTAATATGCTATATTTACTGTATGGACATGGAATCAGAAAACAATTTTATTTATAAACAGTAGCCATAGGGTACCTAATCATACACTGTAAAAATGGTTTGTTGTTTTAACTTAAAGTTAGTACCTGGGCTGCCTTAAAATTTTGAGTTCATTGAAATTAATACGGTAAGTTAAAAGAATAAGGTGAACAATTTAACTTACTATATGAATTTAAATGAACTCAAAAATTGAAGGCAGCCCGGGTACTAACTTTAAGTTAAAACAAATTATTATTATTATTTTTTTTTTAGTGTATGGGAACTGAGGAGATTAATTGTTGCAGTTTTGCAATTGGAATTTTTGTCCATTCTTGGTTGATACAAGTCTTCAGCTGCTCAACAGTGTCTGATTCTCCTCTTCATGATGTGCCATGTTCTCAGTAGTAGACAGATCTGGACTGGTAACAGGCAAGAAGCACACACCCTCTCTATTTAAGAAACCATGTTGTTGTAGCCAGTGCAGAATAAGTCCTAGCATTGTCCTGCTTGAATAAGCATGGACGTCCTGGGAAGACGTTGCCTTGATGAATGTCAAAGCCAAGTAAACAAACCAACCATATAAAGTACAACTAAATGGAGAATTCAAAACAGCTAACCCCAGGCTAGACCGTACACAGCCTGGGTTGGTCTAGACTGAAATACAGTTACACAGTGGGACGGGAAGAAGAGGAGAGGTGCAGCCTGAAGACGTGAGTCTTCAGTCTACACTAAAAGGTGGTCAGGGGCTCAAAGAAGGCAGTTCTGAACTCCATGAGAAGGTCACTCCACCAACAGGGAACCAGGACAGACAGTAGTCTTGAGCAGGCTGGGCAGGAATGGAGAAGAGGACAGGCCAGGCAACCAGTAGTAGTAGTAGAGCATAAGGATCTGGCTGGTGTGTAGGGGTGGATCAGACTCTGGAGGTATGCTGGCCCTAACCCCTTGAGAACTAGCACCAATGTCTTAAATTTCATGTGAGCTGAGATAGGTAGCCAGTGCAGGCCAGCAAGAAGAGGGGTAACATGGGAAGAATGAGGGAGGTTATAGACCAGGTAAGCTGCAGCATTCTGAATGAGCTGCAGGGGTCTGATGGCAGAAGCTGGAAGACCAGCAAGGAGAGAATTGCAGGAGAGGATCAGTGCTTGGACCAGGAGCTGAGTCGAGGAGGTGGTAAGAAAAAGGCGGATCCTTTGGATATTGTAGAGAAGGAATCTACACATCTGGGTCACTGCAGTGATGTCTGCTGAAGAGGAGAGTTTGTCATGGAACACAACCCCTAGGTTCTTTGCACTGGGTGAAAGAGAGAGAGAGAGATGTCCCCCAGGGAGATGACAATGTCCAGGGGTGGAGAGGATGGAGCAGGAAGGTAGATTACCTCTGTCTTGCCTGGACTGAGCTTCAGGTGATGGTTGTTCATCCAGCTCTGGATGTCACGCAGGCAAGCAGAGATGTGAGTGGAGATCTGTGTGTCAGAAAGAGGAAAAAAGAGAAACAGTTGGGTGTCATCAGCATAGCAGTGGTAGGATAGACCATAAGCAGAGAAAATTGGGCCAAGAGACTGGGTGTAGAGGGAGAAGAGAAGTGGACCAAGAACTGAAACATATTGGGGCATACATGTCCCTCAAATCAATGGTACCTTCACACACATGGAACTCACCCATGCCATGGGCACTGAGGCACCCCATACCATCACAGATGCTGCTTTTTGCACCTTTCTCTGACAAGAAACTGGATGGTCATGCACACCTTTGGCACAGAGAACTTAACATCTTTTTTTCCTGAAAACAAGCTGAAATGTGGACTCATTTCTGCACTTACCACAGCACATTTCCACTGCCTTTCAGTCCATCTGAAATGAGTTCAGGCTGAGAGAAATCCATGGCATTTTTGCAGAGATGAATGGCTTCCTCCTGGAGTAATACAGTTTCAGGTTGCATTTCTGGATGCAGCAGTGGACTGTGTTCAGTGACAACAGGTTTCCGAAGTACTCCAGAGCCCATGGAGCTGCATTTGTCACATTAGCATGATGGTTTTTCAGGCATTGTCACCTGAGGGCTCGAAGGTCATGCACATTCAACAGTAATTTCTGACCTTACCTTTTACGCACTGAGAGGTCTCCAAATTCCCTGAAACTCATTACAATATTATGTAGTATAGATTCTGAAAGACCTAAACTTTTTCACTGAGAAATGTTCTTTTTGAATTGAATAACATTTCTCTCACAGCGAGAGAATTGAACTGAATAACATCTCTCTCATTGACAGCGAGCTAAACTTTGACAGTCACATGAAAGCAATCACTAAAACGGCATTTTATCACCTAAAAAACATTTCCAAACTAAGAGGACTTATGTCAAAAAATGATCTGGAAAAACTAATACATGCCTTCATCTCTAGTAGGGTTGATTACTGCAATGGCCTTTTCACAGGCCTGCCCAAAAAGACCATCAAACGACTTCAGCTGGTTCAAAATGCAGCGGCTAGGGTTCTCACACGAACAAAAAGAACAGAGCACATTACTCCAATTCTAAGGTCCCTTCACTGGCTTCCAGTAAGCTACAGAATTGACTTTAAAGTATTGCTGCTGGTATACAAATCTCTAAATGGTACAGGGCCCAATTACCCCTCTGATATGTTGCAGCGGCTTAACCCAATCAGATCTACCAGATCAAAACAGAAAAATTTACTATTAAAACCAGTTGTTAAAACAAAGTATGGTGAAGCAGCTTTTAGCTACTATGCAGTACAGCTATGGAACCAACTGCCAGAGGACATTAAAAATGCTCCTGCTGTTGGCAGTTTCAAATCTAGGTTAAAGACCAAGCTGTTTTCAGATGCTTTCTGTTAAATAATTAATATTGTCTTCTTTTTTTATAATGTTTTAAATTTACTTTAATGTTTTAAATTTACTTTAATTTTAACTTTATTCTATTTTATTCTTTATTCTATTCTGCTGGTTTCTTTTTTTCTCCTCCTATTTCTACTTCATTTTATTATTTTATTTCTACTATTGTTTAATTCTTATTTTCTTTTAATTCTTTTAATTAATTGTTTTAGAATAAAAATAAAATTATTTTATATAATTTTATTTCTCTATTGTTTACTGTTTTTGTTTTTACTTCTGTAAAGCACATTGAACTGCCATTGTGTATGAAATGTGCTATATAAATAAACTTGCCTTGCCTCACTAATTTTGGCACAAAGGAGAGAGCCATTACCCATCCATGCTTGCAAAAACTAAGCCTTTGGTGCATGCACCTTTTTTTACCCAGTCATATTACCAATTAAACTACTAATCGTGGAATCTTTCACAATGGTGTGACTTTTCAGTCGTTTTGCCTCTGTCCCAACTTTCTTTCAAGTGTGTCGCAGGCATAAATTTGCACTTTGTTTATACTTACAAAATACAATTACATTGGTCAGGAAAAATGATTTAACATCTTTTTTCTTTGTACTTTTGTCAGTTAAATAAAGGTTCACATGAAGTAACAAATCACAGATTTTTGTTTTTATTACGTTAGAAATATCCCAGCTTTTCTGGAAATGGGGTTAGTAGAATTCAGGCAAGCTTCAAAATAATGTCCCTCTGTCCCATTTGTTTTAAAAATATAAATGCTATGCTATTCAAGTAATGTACATTAGTTTTGTCAGATTTGAGGACAACATGCATTTGTTTTGTCAAAAAAAATGCTCAATAGAAAATCACACATTTTGAACGCCATATAGTTTAGCATATTTTATATATATATATATATATATATATATATATATATATATATATATAAAAAATATCTCAGCCATTAAATTAAAAACATTGACAGGTAAAGTGAATTATATTGATTGTGTTGTTTCAATGGCACCTGTCAAGGGGTAGGATATATTAGGCAGCAAGAAAAGAATCTGTGAATCTGTTAGGACTGGGACCGTTTTGGCCTCTAGAGGCCGCTGTTATTTCCTTTTCTTGTCATGTTTGTTTTGGCCTCTAGAGGCCGCCACTGTTCCTGTGTTTTGTGTTGATTGCCTGTTTGTCTTCATTATCATCACCTGTGTTCAATTTATTTTGTGTTTAAATACTCATCTGTTTGTTCCCTAGTCACGGAGTCTTTATGCTATGCTGTCTAGTGCTAGTTTCCTCTGTCCCATGTACCTTGCCTGTGCTCTTGAGTTTTTTGGTATTTTGTTTTCTTTGGATTTTTTCTACCCTTTTGGATCTTCTGAGCGTTTTGCATTTTGCCCCTTCTGTTTTCATATGTGGATTATACCTTTTGTTTTTTGCCCCTGAACCTTTAGATTATACTTTGTTTTTTGCCCTGGATTGTAAATAGTGTACATATTGTAAATAAACTGCTTTTTGCTACTTTCTTCCTTCGCCTCACGCCTCTGCACTTGAGTCATTCCCCTGGTGGCTTAGTGGGGGTTTGCTGGATCATTACACCAGCGACCCGGGTTCGATTCCCAGCAAAACCCTAACAGAAAAACTCCGTCATGACCGACTCAGCAGAGGCGTCTTCAACGGTCTACCCAGCCAACCTTCAGGGAATTATGGCAGCTTTGACACGCTACGGAGCTACCATGGACACCATGGGATGAACACTTGCAAGCCAACGTGAGGCCCTTGCTCACCACGAGGTACTGCTTCAGCAAATTGGGAAATCCATGGCACAGCTGACTCCTCTGCCTGCATCTACTCATCCTGATCCGGCTCCTGCTCCAGTGCCTCCCGCCACGCTGCCTCCTTCACCTCGTGAACCCAGCCTTCCTGCACCACAGAGGTATGACGGCAAGCACGGTGAGTGCCGGGAGTTCCTTACCCAGTGCCAACTCACCTTTAAGCTCCAGCCTACCACCTACACTACGGATTGCCGCAAGATTGCCTTTGTGATAACCTTGTTAGCTGGTAAGACATGAGCATGGGCAACAGCTATCTGGCAGAGACGGGGACCCGAGTGCTCTGATTTTGAACTGTTTACTGAAGAGATGCTTCGGGTCTTCGATCAGGCGGACATCAGTACAGACGCAGCCAGAAAGCTCATGTCTATCTGGCAAGGAGGAAGCGTCACAGACTATGCCATATCGTTTCGGACGCTCGCAGCAGTCAGCGGATGGAACGAGGCTGCCCTGGTTTCAGCCTTTCACCATGGTTTGTCTGACCCCATCAAAGACAGCCTGGCCTCTATCGGATGCCCAAGTGACATCGAAACTCTGATCTCACATGCCATTCGTCTGGACAACAGGATTAGAAAATGCCACCAAGTCCTGAGTCTCCCCGGCCTCACTGCCTCAACATGGAGCCCATCTACCTCCTCCAGTGACTGTCCAGAACCCATGCAAGTGGGCCATACTCGCCTCTCCACATCTGAGAGGGAGCGCAGAAGGAGGGACAAGTGCTGCATCTACTGTGGCAAGCCTGGCCACTTCCGAGCATCATGTCCCAAGCTCTCGGGAAAAGGACCGCCCCGTCCAGCCGAGGGAGGGTTGTGACGGGGCCTACCCTCTCTCCTGAACTTCCTGGCCAAGGAGTTTACATCCCGGTCTCCATCTCCTGGGGTGAGTCCGTCCACTCTTGTCAAGCCTTGTTAGACTCCGGGGCGGCTGGAAACTTTATGGATGTTCACTTCGCCCAAAGTATTAATGTTCCTACTGCTCCTCTTGAAATCCTGCTGTCTGTGTCTGCCCTCAATGGCCAAGCGTTAGGTGATGGAAGAGTCACCCAAGTTACTTGTCCAGTCTTTCTCCAGTCTCAAGGTCACAAGGAAGAGATATCCCTGCATCTTATTCATTCACCAGAGTTCCCAGTGATTCTAGGCCTTCCTTGACTTACCCGCCACAACCCTCGCATAGACTGGGTAACAAGCCAGGTCGTGGAATGGGGCCCTGCATGCCATGCCTCTTGTCTGTTCTCTAGCTCTCCTGTGTCTCCTGCCAAGCCCCCTGATCTCACCAAGCTATCTCAAGTTCCCACAGAATACTGGGATTTGAAGGAGGTATTTAGCAAAAGCAGGGCTGCCGTTCTTCCTCCGCACCGGGCCTACGACTGTGCCATCGACTTGCTCCCTGGGACTACCCCTCCTCGGGGCAGACTATTCTCCCTCTCTCAGCCAGAATGCAAGGCCATGGAGGAATACCTCAAGGACGCCCTGGCCTCTGGGTTCATCCGACCCTCCACTTCACCTGCTGGTGCCGGCTTCTTCTTTGTCGGCAAGAAGGATGGGGGGCTCCGACCATGTATTGACTACAGGGGCCTGAACAAGATCATGGTGTGCAACCGCTATCCCCTTCTGCTGATGTCCACAGCTTTCGACCTGCTCCAAGGCGCCACCGTCTTCACCAAGTTGGACTTACGGAACGCATACCACCTCATCCATATCCGACAGGGAGACAAGTGGAAGACTGTCTTTAACACCCCGTCAGGGCACTACAAGTACCAGGTGATGCCCTTTGGACTCACCAATGTACCAGCTGTTTTTCAGGCCCTTATCAACGACATCTTGAGGGACATGATCAATCAACATGTGTTCGTCTACCTTGATGACATCTTAATATTCTTTAAGACCTTGCAAGAGCACCGCCACCATGTCCACCAGGTTCTCTAGAGGCTGCTATGGAACAATCTGTTTGCGAAGGCCCAGAAGTGCGAGTTTCATGTCCCCAAGGTCTCCTTCCTGGGATTTATCGTATGAACGGGACAACTCCAAATGGACCCAGCCAAGACCCTGGCCGTCCGGGACTGGCCCACTCCCAAGTCCGTCAAGGAGGTACAGCGGTTCTTAGGTTTCGCTAACTTTTACTGAAAGTTCGTCAGGAACTTCAGTTCCGTAGCAGCACCCATGTCAGATCTCACCAAAAGGACTGGTGGATCTCATGTCTGGTCTCCTCAGGCAGAAAAGGCGTTTAAAGACCTCAAGCGCCGCTTCTGCACGGCACCCATCCTAGTCCTCCCAGACAATTCTCAACCATTCATCGTCGAGGTGGACGCCTCGGACAGCGGTGTCGGCGCGGTCCTATCCCAACGCTCGGAGGGTAAGCTGCACCCCTGCGCATACTTCTCCCACCGCCGGAGCCCTGCAGAGTCCCGGTATGATGTGGGGGATTGGGAACTGCTTGCGGTGAAACTGGCCCTTGAGGAGTGGAGGCACTGGCTGGAAGGAGCACAACATCCATTCCTGGTTTGGACGGACCACAAGAACCTGGAGTACCTCCAACAAGCCAAGAGGCTGAACCCACGACAGGCTAGGTGGGCCTTGTTTTTCAGCCGGTTTAATTTCACCCTATCTTACCGCCCAGGCTCTAAGAACACCAAACCGGACGCGCTCTCCAGGCTGTTCTCGCCCAACAACAGGGAGAGTGAGGTTGGGCCTATTATCCCTGTGTCCTGGATTGTGGCCCCAGTCCACTGGGGTATTAAGGAGACTGTTCAACAAGCTGAACACCAGGACCCTGGTCCTGGGATGGGGCCACCGGGCCTCCTGTACGTCCCTTGTCAAGCCCGGGCCAAGGTTCTCCAGTGGGGTCACTCTTCCCCTCTCACCACCCACCCGGGAGCTCGGAGGACCCTGGACTTCTTGAAGAGACGCTTCTGGTGGCCTAACATGGAGAAGGAAGTGAGGTCATTCATCCTGTCCTGTGATATCTGCACCAGAACCAAGAACCCACGACAGCGTCCCCAGGGTCTCCTGCATCCTCTGCCTATTCCCCGGCGTCCCTGGTCCCATGTGGCAGTTGACTTCATTACAGGCCTGCCAGACTCTCAAGGTAACAGTCATTTTGGTTATAGTCGACAGATTCTCGAAGGCCTGCCATTTCATACCACTGTGCAAACTCCCTTCTGCTCTTGAAACAGCCAAACTTATTTTTAATCATGTCTTCCGAGTCTTTGGTCTCCCACAGGACATCATCTCAGACCGGGGGCCCCAGTTCTCCTCCCGAGTGTGGCACGGGTTTTGCAAGCTCATTGGCGCCACTGCCAGCCTCTCCTCTGGGTTCCACCCTCAGTCCTATGGCCAGACGGAGAGGCTCAACCAGGACCTGGAAACCACCCTGCGAGGCCTGGCTATGGATAACCCAACATTGTGGAGCACCTGGCTGCCATGGGCAGAGTATGCCCACAACACCCTGCAGTCCTCGGCCACCAAGCTGTTGCCGTTCCAGTGCCAATTCGGGTTCCAGCCACCTCTGTTCCCAGACCAGGAAGAGGACGCTGGGGTGCCCTCGGTCAACCAATATGTGAGATGGTGTCGCAAGACCTGGAGCAAGATCAGGAGGACCCTCATCCAGACCTCCAGAACCAACCAGACTCAGGCCAACCGCCATAGGCCTGCCCATGTTTTCTGCCCTGGGCAGCGGGTTTGGCTGTCCGCCAAGGACCTTCCGCTATGGGTGGAGAACCGCAAGCTTGCTCCTCGCTACATTGGCCCCTTCAAAGTTGTGCGCAGGGTGAACCCTGTCTCCTACCAGCTCCAGTTACCACGAATGCTAAGAATCAACCCCACATTCCATGTTTCCCTGTTGCGGCCCATATTGTCGTCCACGTATGCTCCTGCCCCTAGGAATCCCCTGCCCCCCCGCATCTTCCAGGGTCAGACTGTGTTCACTGTGCATCGCCTGCTTGACTCCCGCCGGGTCCATGGTGGGCTCAAATATTTAGTGGACTGGGAGGGCTATGGCCCTGAGGAGCGCTGCTGGGTCCAAGCTCGGGACATATTAGATAAGGAACTTTGTCGGGACTTCCATTCAGCCCATCCGGATCGCCCTGGGAATGTCAGGAGACGCTTCTGGGGGGGGGGGGGGTGTCCTGTTAGGACTGGGACTGTTTTGGCCTCTAGAGGCCGCTGTTATTTCCTTTTCTTGTCATGTTTGTTTTGGCCTCTAGAGGCCGCCACTGTTCCTGTGTTTTGTGTTTGTATTGATTGCCTGTTTGTCTTCATTATCGTCACCTGTGTTCAATTTATTTTGTGTTTAAATACTCATGTGTTTTTTCCCTAGTCATGGAGTCTTTATGCTATGCTGTCTAGTGCTAGTTTCCTCTATCCCATGTACCTTGCCTGTGCTCTTGAGTTTTTTGGTATTTTGTTTTCTTTGGATTTTTTCTACCCTTTTGGATCTTCTGAGCGTTTTGCATTTTGCCCCTTCTGTTTTCATTTGTGGATTATACCTTTTGTTTTTTGCCCTGGATTGTAAATAGTGTACATATTGTAAATAAACTGTTTTTTGCTACTTTCTACCTTTGCCTCACGCCTCTACACTTGAGTCATTCCCCTGGTGGCTTAGTGGGGGTTTGCTGGATCATTACACTAGCGACCTGGGTTTGATTCCCAGCAAAACCCTAACAGAATCAGTTATCAAAATTAATGTGTTGCAAGAAGGATAAATGGGCAAGCATAAGGATCTGAGTGAGACAAACTGTTGAAGATGTTAATGCTGATACCTTTCTGTTTTAGCAAGCATTAACTTTTTCAGCAGTTTGTGCTACAGTAGAACTTCTGTGGGATTGGGCCATATGGCCTAGCCATCATGCCTCATGCCAATCAATGATCCTTGGTCACCTATGACCCTGTTGCTGGTTCACTGGTTGTCCTTCCTTAGACCACTTTTGGTAGGTACTAACCACTGCATACTAGAAACACCTCACAAGATGTTATTTTGTCGACACTCAGATCCAGTCATCGAGCCATCACAATTTGGCCCTTGTCAAAGTTGCTCAGATCTTTACACTTGCCCATTTTTCTGGCTCCCAACACATCACCTTCAAGAACTGACTGTTTTCTTGCTGACTCATATGATATATATCCCATCCCTCGACAGGTGCCGATGTGAAAACAATCAATGTAATTTACTTTACCTGTCAGTGTTTTTAATTTTATGGCTTTTGTGTGTGTGTGTGTGTGTGTGTGTGTGTGTGTGTGTGTAACAATTATAATATCATGAAAAAATTCAATATTTTCCATCAGTTATATAAGAAGGTGAAAATTTAATATATTCTAAACTCATTACATGTAAATTAAAATGTTTTAAACATTTTTCTATTTTAATTTGGATCATTATGGCCTACAGCAAAAAAAAAAAAAAAAAATCTCAAAATATTAGTGTTTCATTTCTACTTTGAATAAAACAGTCTAAATACTGTTTCTCTCAGTCTAGTTCAGTCCACGCAACCACAATCATGAGGAAGACTGCTGACTTGACAGTTGTCCAGAAGATAAGACACCCTCCACAAGGAGAGTAAGCCACAGAAGGTCATTGATGAAAAGGCTTGCTGGAAAAGATGCACAAGCAACAGGCATGACCCTAGCCTTGAGATGATTGTCAAGAAAAATCGATTCAAGACCTTGGGAGAGCTCCAGAAGGAGTGGACTGAGGCTAGTGTCAGTGCATCAAGAGCCACCATGCACAGACATCTTCAGAAAAGGGGCTACAACTGTGGCATTTCAAATATCAAGCCACTCCTGAACCAGAGTCAATGTCAGAAGCATCTTACCTGGACTCAGGAGAGAAAGAACTGGACTGTTGCTCAGTGGTCCAAAGGCCTCTTTTCAGATGAAAGTAATTTTTTAATTTCATTTGGAAATCAAGGTCCTGGAGTCTGAAGGAAGAGTTGGAGAAGCACAGAACCCAAGGTGTTTGAAGTCCATTGTGAAGATTCCGCAGTCTGTGATGATTTGGGGTGCACTGTGTTCTATCAAGTCCAACGTCAACACAGCTGTTGACCAGGAGATTTATGGAGATACTGATTTCCTTTTCCACCAGGACTTAGCACCTGCCCACAGTGCCAAAACTACTACCAAATGGTTTGCTGACTATTATATTACTGTGCTTGCTTGGCCAGCCTACTTATCTGACCTGAAACTCATGGACAATCAATGGGATATTGTAAAGAGGAAGATGAGAAACACCTAAACCAAAAATACAGACAAGCTGAAGGCTTCTATCAAAGCAACCTGGGCTTCAGTAACACCTCAGCAGTGCCACAGGCTGACTGCCTCCATGCCACTCCACACTAATGCAGTAATTGATAATAAAGGAGCCACAATCAAGTACCGAGTGTATAAATGAACATACTTTTCAGAAGTTGGACATTTTCTCTTTTGTAAAATCCTTTTTTGATTGATCTTCAGAAATATTCTAATCATTTGAGGCACACTTCTGATTTTCATGAACTATAAGCCATAATTATAATAATCAAATCATTATCATCTTCGTCAGCATCCTTTTGTCTTCGTGAGACGATGGAGTAGCATCCAAAAGCAGATCTAGTTGCATTTCCACAAATGGCTGTCGTCCGACTTGTAAGTGGCAGTCTCTATTGCAGACATCCTTGTTGTGCAGGCATGGGCATCCAATTGGTCATGAGGCTTCTGTGAGTTCACCATACAGGAGATCTTTGGGGATGCACCCAGGTTCCATTCGCCTGACATGGCCAAGCCAGTGCAGGTGCCTCTTTCTGAGAATGGCAAACATGCTGTTCATGGTGGCTCGCTCCAGGACCTCAGTATTGGACACACTGTCCTGCCACCGGATGTGTAGAATGCGTCGCAGGCACCTCAGATGGAAGCTGTTGAGTTTTTCTCCTGGCTCGCGTAGGTGGTCCATGCCTCACTGCTGTAGAGGAGTATGCTTAGCATGCAGGCATGGTAGATGCACAGCTTGGTCTTCTCAGTGAGGCTGGGGTTATTCCAGACTCTCTGGTTCAGTTTCACCATAACTGCTGCAGCCTTGGCAGTCCTGCTATTCACTTCTGTCTCAATGGTAAGTGAGCTGGAGACGATGGACCCAAGGTAAGTGAAGTTTTCAACAGCTTCCAGGTTGCACCCATTGATGGTTATAGCTGGAGGATGACCTGTGCCCTGCATCATGATTTTCGTCGTCTTCAGACTGATGGTAGGTCCAAACTCCTTGCAGGCATGGGAAAGGCGACTAATGAGCTGTTGCAGGCCGTCTTCTGTGTGCGATGTCAAGGCTGCATCATCGGCATAGAGCAACTCGCGGATGAGTACCTCTGTGACTTTAGTCTTGACGCGGAGGCGGGCGATGTTGAACAGCTTGCCGTCAGCTGTGGTGTGGATGAAGACTCCCTCGCGGCAGTCTCTGAAGGTGTACCAGAGGAGCATCGAGAAGAAGATGCCAAAGAGTGTCAGTGCAAGGACGCAGCCCTCTTTTACTCCGCTGCTGACTGGGAAGGCCTTGGCTGTTGCTCCGTTGAAGCAGACCATGCTGTGCATGTTCTCATGGAACAAAGTGATGACTGCAAGCAGGTATGAGGGGCAGCCAATCTTCTGCAGTAGCCTGAAGAGTCTGCTCCGGCTGACCAGGTCAAACGCCTTTCTCTTCATGGAGGTACAACACCGATTCCAAAAAAGTTGGGACAAAGTACAAATTGTAAATAAAAACAGAATGCAATAATTTACAAATCTCAAAAACTGATATTGTATTCACAATAGAACATAGACAACATATCAAATGTCAAAAGTGAGACATTTTGAAATTTCATGCCAAATATTGGCTCATTTGAAATTTCATGACAGCAACACATCTCAAAAAAGTTGGGACAGGGGCAATAAGAGGCTGGAAAAGTTAAACGTACAAAAAAGGAACAGCTGGAGGACCAAATTGCAACTCATTAGGTCAATTGGCAATAGGTCATTAACATGACTGGGTATAAAAAGAGCATCTTGGAGTGGCAGCGGCTCTCAGAAGTAAAGATGGGAAGAGGATCACCAATCCCCCTAATTCTGTGCCGACAAATAGTGGAGCAATATCAGAAAGGAATTCGACAGAGTAAAATTGCAAAGAGTTTGAACATATCATCATCTACAGTGCATAATATCATCAAAAGATTCAGAGAATCTGGAAGAATCTCTGTGCGTAAGGGTCAAGGCCGGAAAACCATACTAGGTGCCCATGATCTTCGGGCCCTTAGACAGCACTGCATCACATACAGGCATGCTTCTGTATTGGAAATCACAAAATGGGCTCAGAAATATTTCCAGAGAACATTATCTGTGAACACAATTCACAGTGCCATCCGCCGTTGCCAGCTAAAACTCTACAGTTCAGAGAAGAAGCCATATCTAAACATGATCCAGAAGCGCAGACGTCTTCTCTGGGCCAAGGCTCATTTAAAATGGACTGTGGCAAAGTGGAAAACTGTTCTGTGGTCAGACGAATCAAAATTTGAAGTTCTTTATGGAAATCAGGGACGCCGTGTCATTCGGACTAAAGAGGAGAAGGACGACCCAAGTTGTTATCAGTGCTCAGTTCAGAAGCCTGCATCTCTGATGGTATGGGGTTGCATTAGTGCATGTGGCATGGGCAGCTTACACATCTGGAAAGACACCATCAATGCTGAAAGGTATATCCAGGTTCTAGAGCAACATATGCTCCCATCCAGACAACATCTCTTTCAGGGAAGACCTTGCATTTTCCAACATGACAATGCCAAACCACATACTGCATCAATTACAGCATCATGGCTGCATAGAAGAAGGGTCCGGGTACTGAACTGGCCAGCCTGCAGTCCAGATCTTTCACCCATAGAAAACATTTGGCACATCATAAAATGGAAGATACGACAAAAAAGACCTAAGACAGTTGAGCAACTAGAATCCTACATTAGACAAGAATGGGTTAACATTCCTATCCCTAAACTTGAGCAACTTGTCTCCTCAGTCCCCAGATGTTTACAGACTGTTGTAAAGAGAAAAGGGGATGTCTCACAGTGGTAAACATGGCCTTGTCCCAACTTTTTTGAGATGTGGTGTTGTCATGAAATTTAAAAATCACCTAATTTTTCTCTTTAAATGATACATTTTCTCAGTTTAAACATTTGATATGTCATCTATGTTCTATTCTGAATAAAATATGGAATTTTGAAACTTTCACATCATTGCATTCTGTTTTTATTTACAATTTGTACTTTGTCCCAACTTTTTTGGAATCGGGGTTGTACATGTGGCTACTACCGGTATTTATAAATAAAATTGTTTTCTGATACCATGTCCATACAGTAAACATAGCATATATATTTACTCTATGAGGCAGTAGCCATAAAAATGAAGCAGAATCCAAACATGAACAATTTAAAAATCACAAAGGGGTCATTCCATGCCAAATCAACAAGGAGGTTATGCTCGACCATCTCAGATTTCAATGAAATTTGGAGGGCTCAGAGATACTGTTAAAAGAAGTTAATCCCCAAAACTTGAGCTTCCTATCACTAATAGTTTCAGAGATACAGGCATTTGAATTTTTCGATTTTTTTGTTTTTTGCTCAAAACATACATATTTCAAAGTGCAATATAATCTTTATTATGCAAGATAGAAACCTAACATTTTGCACAGAGAGACTCAATGTCTTGTACTACAAGCTTCAACTTAGAATTTCAATGGTCATTGTATATTAGATGGTGATTTTAACAAGGAAATTAAAAAGACAAATTTGCATTTTTTTCATTTTTAACTCATTCTGGAAGCTTGCCTGTGGCAGTAATGCTTAAACTAAGAATGTTATTCAAATCTACACAGAAATATCTACCAATTTCAGTTTTACCAAGTCTCCACTATTCCTAGTTTGTCTGTAATAGGGTTTTGAAATTCGCCAATTTCTAAAACATGCCATTTTCAGTAGCAAGAAATCCAATGTGGGATAGCAGTTAGGAACTTGTAAATTTTTTTCAGTAATCCCCAAGACCCATATTTTATATTTCCAAATTTTTGTTCTGTCTCTCTCAAGTATTTTTAAACTAAAGGGGTTTAAAAAATCCATTTTCACCAAATTCGAATTCTTGATATATTTTCATATAACTGATATTTGAGGGTTAATAAATGCTTCAATAAGGCTCAAGTAGGTTAGGAGACATGTTTCTTCCTCAATTTTAAATAAAATTTCAATTAATGCTCAGTATTAATTATTTGTAAATTGATTTTAATCTAAGACTGTGTAACATTAGCAGTCAATGACCAGCTATTGTGTACCAGTCAACAGCCAGCCTTATCAATATCAACACAGCAGAATAGGTGACTTTTGATACCAGAACAGGTGGCTCATATCTTATAGTTTTAGAGTCTGTAAACTGCATACTTGTTCAGATAACATTATATTGCTTGGATTATATTAAATACATTGTAATACAGAGCACTGAGAAAATTTACCAGTGTTATTAACTGAATGTGTTTCTTTGCAAGGATTGGATATTTTTAATAGTTGACTAGGGAATTTAATTGTAGTTGCTTTCAATTTGAGATCAGTATAAATGAGTTTGTTCTTAGACATCTAGAAATGGCTGAACTTCCTCCCTGTTCTATAGGAATTGGACTAAAGAAAGGTTCTGACTGCCATAAACTAAAACCTTATTACAGACAAACTAGGAATAGTGGAGACTTGGTAAAACTGAAATTGGTAGATATTTCTGTGTAGATTTGAATAACATTCTTAGTTTAAGCATTACTGCCACAGGCAAGCTTCCAGAATGAATTAAAAATGCAAAAAAAATGCAAATTTGTCTTTTTAATTTCCTTGTTAAAATCACCATCTAATATACAATGACCATTGAAATTCTAAGTTGAAGCTTGTAGTACAAGACATTGAGTCTCTCTGTGCAAAATTTTAGGTTTCTATCTTGCATAATAAAGATTATATTACACTTTGAAATATGTATGTTTTGAGCAAAATGCAAAAAAAAATGAAAAATTCAAATGCCTGTATCTCTGAAACCGTTGGAGATAGGAAGCTCAAATTTGGGGGATTAACTTCTTTTAATAGTATCTCTGAGCCCTCCAAATTTCATTGAAATCTGAGATGGCTGAGCATAAATTTGTCAGATTTGTTGATTTGGCATGGAATGACCCAAAAGTAAAATATACCAAGTGTCTTTACTTTAAATTATTCTACTCTTACCTCTTACAGTTTTTGAAACTCAAGCCTCCAAACCGAGGCTGACATACACATGCTGTCACCATGACTGAAACTCTTATTTCTTGGAAAAGGCCCGGCGCTAGAGCTCAGTGGTCTCAATACTCTTTCCCACAACTTCCCATAACAACTCAGAAGTGCATCACATGTACATCACACATGGGACCACTGGCTGAAGAAGACGAAGAAAGGGGGACATCCTGGTGTACATTTTAAAATAGGAACACACTTTCCCTCGGTAATAAGCATAAACATGTCTGAAAGCTATTTCCTTAGTCTAATCCATTTATTTCGAATGGTGAACCAAATTGTATTCACTCACCAGCCATTTTAATCGGAGCATGTGTATGTGCATGCGCAGTGCGTGATTGTTACACTCTTACATTCTTACAGTATGATGACATAGTGGCTACCGCCTCTATATGAGGCAGTAGCCACAACAAAAATGGTTAAATGCTTAAATATATGTTGTTCAATTTGAAGTTCAAATTTGCCTGAGAAATAAAAAATAAAAGCCATTCTTTCAATGCCATCAACCTTTGTTTTGTGCTTTAAAAATAGTTGCTGGCACCAGCACAGGCACTGTTTTATAAGTACTGTTTTAGCAATGGAGGGGGGAATCAGTACCCAACCTTAGTACTAACCAGTTTACTTGTTTAACAAATGCATCTCCCTTTAATGAACCATTATTTTGGTCACATTAAGACTAAGTGTTTGTCCACAACTTATTAAGTATGGTCTTTGGCAGAACAATTGTATAGAATTACCATTCTATCCTTTTTTGTCTGCTGAATTAATAGTGATATATTATGATATTATACAAGTGGCCATATTTTTGGACTAGTGTAAGCATAATTTGCTTGTAATTTTTAAGGTATTTTTATTTGATACTTGAAGGAGACAGTATTGTTTATCTTATAGATCAAATTGTTATGCATAAAATTGCTCATGACACTTCAAGTGAATAACACTGAAAGCTGTAGCATAGTACATGAGTATTATCCTTCAACTTGTGGCCATGTTTCCTTATAGGATAGCAAAATTAATTAACATATTGGCATTATTTCATTAATTTGAAAACTCAAAAAAGTAACATAACCTCCCACACGCGTTACAATTTTATGATCTTGATTTAGCATCCTGTGGCTTCATCATATTAAAAATAAATAAAATAAAAATCTACATACCTTTGCAGTGTTTTTTTTTTTTTGGGGGGGGGATGTAAAAAAATAAAAAGTAGATCAGGTAAGATATTTTTCCACCTTTAATGTTAATTGTAATTGGCCTGTCATCAATTAAGTAATCCTGATATTTTACAACTCATCAAAAAATTCTATTGTAAAAGAGGATGCAGACAGTTTATATCCACTGTATATTCATGCAGAAATGCACTCAGTGAGCATTTCATTAGGAACACTATATTAAAACAGGGTTGGGACTCCCTTTGCTCTCAAAACAGCCTCAATTCTTTATGGCATGGATTCCACGAGATTTTGGAAACATTCCTCTGAAATTCTGGTCCATATTGACATGGTGAATCATGCCATTCCTGTTGATTTTTCAGGTGCACTTTCATGCTGTGAAGCTCCCATTGTACCACATCCCAAAGGTGTTCAACTGGATTCAGATCAGTGACTGGGAAAGCTGAGAACACTAGGAAGAAAATTGCACTCGTTGTCATGTTTATGAGACCATTTTGAGATTACTTTACTTTTCTTTTGTGACACCATGCATTATCATGCTGGAAGTAGCCTATAAGAAGGTGGGTAAATAGTCATCGTGAAGGGATGCACATGATCAGCAACAATACTCAAATAGGCTGTGGCATTCAAATAATGATTGATTTGTATTAACAGGCCCAAACTGTGCCAAGAATACATTTCCCTCACCATTACACCACCTCCATCAGCCTAGACTGTTGAAACAAGGCAGGTTGGGTTCATGGATTCATGCCAAATTCTGATCCTACCATCTGTGTGCCTCAGCAGAAATGGAGATTCATCAGACCAGGCTATGTTTTCCCATCTTCAACTGTCCAGTTTTGTTGAGCCTGTGCCCACTGTAGCCTCAGCATTCTGTTCTTTGCTGGCAGAAATGGAACTCAGTGTGGTCTTCTGCTGTTGTCGCCCCTCCTTCTCAAGGTTCAATGTTTTGTGCACTTGCAGGCACCTGAGCCTTTCTGTTAGCTCAAACCACTCTGGCCATTCTCTGTTGACATCTCTCATCAGTAAGGCATTTCTGTCTGCAGAACTGCCACTCGCTGGATGTTTTTTCTTTATTACACCATTCTGACTAAATTTTAGAGACTGCTGTGTGTGAACATCCCAGAAAATCAGCAGTTGTTATAGAAATACTCAAACCAGCCTTTCTGGCACCAACAATCATGCCACAGGCAGGGATCAGTGAGATCATTTTCACATTAGGTACAGGTGTTCCTAATAAAGTGTTTGGTAATTGTATATTGTCATCTTGTCTTGCACTAAGTTTAATGTATTGTTTAGTATTATTTTAGTGTGTAGTGTATTATATAATACACTACACACTAAAATAATACTAAACAATACATTAAACTTAGTGCAAGTGGCATTAGTTGATGGTTGTCAACTAACTTGGGGGCCAACATAGCATATGATACTCTTATTTTTCTGATCGGTTTGATATATATAAAAAAGTGTGGATAGATAGATAGATAGATAGATAGATAGATAGATAGATAGATAGATAGATAGATAGATAGATAGATAGATCAACACCTGTGATTTTATCTTCCGGTTCAGTACGAGAAAGTGAGACGAGGAAAGACAGTGAAAAGAAAGGTCAAATCTAGACAAGTGATACCTGGCTTCCTGGGGCTCCAGGGGGACCTTGTAAACCACGAGGACCCTGAGATGAAGAGGCATCATCTTAATACACTTTTTTGTACTTAATCTAATACTGCACTCAGTAAGATAAAACATAGAATAAATAATCATAAAAATATACCTCTACTCCTGGCTCCCCCTTTGGCCCCATCATGCCCTTTAGATATAACAGGAAACATCATTTGGCCACATATTTACAAGACAGTAGTTTGTACCCCTAAACTTTCTACTTTGCAGTTAATCTTCCTGTGACTCCAAAGGCTTCAGATATCTAAAATAATTCTAAGTCTCAAAGCCCTTGAACCAAAGAGCTATAACCCAAATCAGATAAAGTTGGGATGGTATGTTGGCATTAAAATTAAAACTGAAAACAATAATTTGTAAATAATCTTTGAACTGTATTCCACTCAAAACAATACAACAGCAAATTAGTTAACATCTTCCCTCATGGATTTTATTTTATTTTTTTAAATAAACACATTTGAATTTTGATTCTTGTGACACATTTAAAAAAAACATGGGGACAAGAAAACATTTACCGCTTTGTAATGTGGCCATTCCTTCTCACAACACTTAAAATATGTTTAGGGACTGAAGACACCAAGTGATTAAGCATTTCAGGTGTTATTTTGTCAACATACTTCCTGCAAACAGATCTTAAAGTGTGCAACAGCACAGGGTTGTCCTTGTCATATTTTTCTTTTCAAAATTCACCACACATTATCTATCATGGACAGAGGGGACAGGCACCATCTTCTGTCACAGCCATGCCTTTGTAATGTGTGCAGAATGTGGGTTTGCATTCAGTCTTGTTAAAATAATTTTCCAGGGAAACATGTCAACTTGAAGGCAATATATGTTACTCCAAAATCTCAATGCACTTTTCTGAATTAATGCTGCCATCACAGAAGTGTGTTACCTTTGCCAAGGGCACTGACAACCCCATACCATAACAGACTGTGGCTTTTGGATTTGTTGCTGGCAACAGTCTGGATGGTCCTTTTTGTCTTTGGTCCAGAGCACACAACATCCATTTCTTCCAAAAAAGACCTGGAATATTGATTCATACATACAACTTTACACTGTGTGATGGTCTGTTCCATATGCCTCTGAACACAGAAGTCAAGTCTGGGCACAGTTAACATAATGCTTTCATTTTGCACAGTAAAGTTTTAACTGGCATTTGTGGATGTAACTCTGTATTATAGTGATTGAAGAAGGTCTGCCAAAGCAGTCCCAAGCCCATGTTGTTAGATACATGAATGACAGTTTTTGATGCAGTGCCATCTGAGGAATCAGAGATCACAGTTGATCAGCTGAAGCTTGCGCTCTTGCCTTTTATGCACCAAAATTCCTCCAGATTCCTTGAAACTTTTAATGATATTTTGCACCATCGGGGTGAAATATCTAAATCCCTTTGTATACATCTTTGATCATGATTAAAATAAAATAAAATTTGTCTGGCATGCTTGAAACTGGTACAGGATGGTCTGATTTCTATTTGTTCTTGAAACTGGTACAGGCGGTCCTGACCAAAACTTGTTTTGGTCAAGTTATATCCTTGAGATTTAGCTTCACTAAAAATGGACATTCTGCTCTCTGCTTAATGAAAGTTATGTTGACCAATAATGATTTTCTTCTTTTCATAAGACGATGATCCTGATGGGTGATGCAATGGTATATACTGTCTCTCTTCTTTCATACAGTAGTGTACCCTAACCAGTGATGTAAGGCTTCATCACCCATTTACGTTATACATAGATAACTTAATTCTTCAAGTAAATCATCATCCAATCACATAGCTACAACACACTCTTGAATGTGAACATATACTCGTGTTTGTCCTACAATAAACTGAGAAACATATTTGAACAGCTGTGTCTGTGTCAGTGACTGTTTGCTGCCAGATTGATCCATGAGGCAAAAATCTCCCAGATATCCATGCAGCAGAATCTCTCAGGTGGCAGAAGTCTACATTCCTACAGTGGTGCTTGAAAGTTTGTGAACCCTTTAGAATTTTCTATATGTCTACATAAATATGACCTAAAGCATCATCAGATTTTCACAAAAGCCCTAAAAATAGATAAAGAGAACCCAGTTAAACAAATGAGACAAAAATATTATACTTGGTCATTTATTTATTGAGGAAAATGATCCAATATTACATATCTGTGAGTGGCAAAAGTACTGCATGTGAACCTCCAGGATTAGCAGTTAATTTCTCATCTCATCTCATTATCTCTAGCCGCTTTATCCTTCTACTGGGTCGCAGGCAAGCTGGAGCCTATCCCAGCTGACTACGGGCGAAAGGCGGGGTACACCCTGGACAAGTCGCCAGGTCATCACAGGGCTGACACATAGACACAGACAACTATTCACACCTACGGTCAATTTAGAGTCACCAGTTAACCTAACCTGCATGTCTTTGGACTGTGGGGGAAACCGGAGCACCCGGAGGAAACCCACGCGGACACGGGGAGAACATGCAAACTCCACACAGAAAGGCCCTCGCCGGCCCCGGGGCTCGAACCCAGGACCTTCTTGCTGTGAGGCGACAGCGCTAACCACTACACCACCGTGCCGCCCAGCAGTTAATTTGAAGGTGAAATTAGAGTCAGGTGTTTTCAATCAATGGGATGACAATCAGGTGTGAGTGGGCACCCTGTTTTATTTAAAGAGCAGGGATCTAGCAAAGTCTGATATTCACAACACGTTTGTGGAAGGGTATCATGGCACGAAAAAAGGAGAATTCTGAGGACCTCAGAAAAAGCTTTGTTGATCCTCATCGGGCTGGAAAAGGTTACAAAACCATCTCTAAAGAGTTTGGACTCCAACAATCCATAGTCAGACAGATTGTGTACAAATGGAGGAAATTCAAGACCATTGTTACCCTCCCCAGGAGCAGAGATGGAAAAACGGGATTGACAAAAGTCCTGCTTAGGTTTTCCTTCTGCCTGTGCTCTCAACACAGGTGATTTCACCAATTAGCTCATCAACCTGGCTTAGGGGATGTGGTAATTAGGATCAGCTGGTTCACTGAATTGGCTGGAGCAATACAACAGCAGGGTGGCAGGGTTGTGGCAGGGTTTTTACTTTCTGCACCCGGGTTTTTCCACCTCTGCCCAGGAGTGGTCAACCAACAAAGATCACCCCAAGAGCAAGGCATGTAATAGTCGGTAAGGTCACAAAGGACAACAGGGCAACTTCTAAGCAACTGAAGGCCTCTCTCACATTGGCTAATGTTAATGTTCATGAGTCCACCATCAGGAGAACACTGAACAACAATGGTGTGCATGGCAGGTTGCAAGGAGAGAGCCACTGCTCTCCAAAAAGAACATTGCTGCTTGTCTGCACTTTGCTAAAGATCACAGGGACAAGCCAGAAGTCTATTGGAAAAAAAATGTTTTGTGGACAGAAGAGACCAAAATAGAACTTTTTGGTTTAAATGATGAGTGTTATGTTTGGAGAAAGGAAAACACTGCATTCCAGCAGTGAACCTTATCCCATCTCTGAAACATGGTAGTGGTAGTATCATGGTTCTGGCCTGTTTTGCTGCATCTGGGCCAGGATGGCTTGCCATCATTGATGGAACAATGAATTCTGAATTATACCAGCAAATTCTAAAGAAAAATGTTTCAATACATCTGTCCATGAACTGAATCTCGAGAGAAGGTGGGTCATGCAGCAAGACAACCACCCTAAGCACACAAGTTGTTCTACCAAAGAATGGTTAAAGAAGAATAAAGTTAATGTTTTGGAATGGCCAAGTCAATGTCCTGACCTTAATCCAATTGAAATGTTGTGGAAGGACCTGAAGCGAGCAGTTCATGTGAGGAACCCACCAACATCCCAGAGTTGAAGCTGTTCTGTATGGAGGAATGGGCTAAAATTCCTCCAAGCCGGTGTGCAGGACTGATCAACAGTTACTGGAAATGTTTAGTTGCAGTTATTGTTGCACAAGGGGGTCACATCAGATCCTGAAAGCAAAGGTTCACATACTTTTGCCACTCACAGATATGTAATATTGGATCATATTCCTCAATAAATAAATGATCAAGTATAATATTTTTGTCTCATTTGTTTAACTGGGTTCTCTTTATCTACTTTTAGGACTTGTGTGAAAATCTGATGATGTTTTAGATCATATTTATGCAGAAATACAGAAAATTCTAAAGAGTTCACAAACTTTCAAGCACCATTGTAGATCATACTTTGTCAATTCAATCTCCTTCAGTACAGACAGATCAAAAGCTAACAGTTTTCTGGGGGATCATATCTGGGTTCCCCACATGGAAGACCAGAGAATTTTTTTTTTTTTTTAATACATTGGGTTCTCTTCTTCCAACTGGAGATCTGAAATCTGGTCAGCCCAATCGCACACTTGCGTGCACTGTATAAAGCATCCTATGGTGTTTCCTCGGACCGACTAGATAAAGTAGTTTTGGTTATCCCAATCACACACATACATTGATCATATAAATAGTATGGTGTTTCCTAGGGCAGACTGGATGAAGTAGTTTCAGTTGTCCCAGCTGCACACATACATTGATTCTATAAATAGTCCTATGGTGTTTCCTAGGGCTGACTGGATAAAGTAATTTTTGGTTATCCCAGTTGCAGTGCCAATTGGATGAAGTAGATTTTGATTTCCCCAGTCACACATATACATTGTATAAATAGTCCTTTGGTGTTTCCTAGGGCCGATTGGAACAGACTGTAATTTGATCTGTCTGATTTGATCTGTCTGATTTGTCCAAGTCTTTCTAGGGAATAAGAAGGTTGTTGGGTCTTACTCAACCACATATATTCTAAAGCTACCATATACAGGGTTAGTCAAAATTATGTTAACACTTAAATGGTAGAAACCATTTATTCACAAAACATACATCATATGTGCGAGATGATTTACAAGACATCTCAACCTGTTCGCCATCATGTTCAACACACAAAAAATAGTACCCTTTAAAACCTAAACACACATTTTGTGGGGAATAGATGATACCACAGTCCTTATTCTGTCCTTGAGGTCATTGATATCACAAACTTTCCTGCTATACAAGCACTCCTTCACCATACCCCATAACCAGAAATCACAGCGTGTCAAATCAGGGAAGTGTGGAGGCCATGGCAGTGGTCCACTGCGACCTATCCATCAACCTGGAAATGTGTGTAATAATTAGTGTTAACATAATTTTGACTAACCCTGTATTGTGTGGATGTGGTTGCAATGGTGTCCTCAGAGACAGGCTGAGAGGTCACGCTAACCTGAAAATTATTTCCCAAGACTGTAATTTGTTGAAATTTTACCTTACTCTGCCTCAGAAATTCTCCTTGTGTGTGATTTGCGTGTGTCAAAATGGGTGGAAGTAGTCAATCTAAGACTGAAGATAAGACTCCAAATCAGTTCATGTGTGATAAGGGCTTTGGCTACTTTGTGCAACATTTCACTGATAATTTGGCTGAACGGATAGAGGCTCAACCACAATGGAATATCCTAGAGACAGTACTTTTGATGAGAACCATTTGTTAAGCTCTGATTTAATGGTATATGATAAGCTGGGAGATCCAAGCTGGGATTTTGATGATATGAAGCATAGATTGAATGCTTGGCGTAATCAGAAACATAATTGGGACAGTGCTCATATTCACTGAAAAAAAGACTGATAAAATTAATTTTAAGAAAAATGATGTGAAATTGACCAAACCCAACTTGGTGGTGTGTCAGTCTGTCCCTGTATCATCTGCATGTGGAAAGCTCCAGCTCTGCCATGTTATGAATCTATGAACAGTGCTCGGTCTGTCGTGCCCCTGCAGACTAATACACGTGGAAGCAGTGAGCGTTTTCTCTGCAGTCTCTATTAACCCCGCCTCTGAGCCGACTCTCCCCATTGAAAAGAATGCAAATATTGTACCTGTCTACTCCAGGAGAGCTGTGATGTATTACTCTCGAAATAAACTTAATGCTCACCAGAAATGCTGCAAACCAGTACAGCTACATGATACATGACCTAATCCAGCTTTTCCTTTTGTGGTTATTGGTGAGGATTACCACATTTCACCTCCCCAACGATCTGACATTAATGCTATTATCCAAGCAGTTCCCAGCCCTTAGGACGTACATGCCTTTTGTGATTCATTGTGCTCTCACACTTTTTATGCTCAACTCACTGGTCCTGATTATCACTGTATTCTAACATGCATTTTGGAGCTGGATGTCACTGATGCTGTTACAGAAGGAGCTGAGAGCTTTAAGTAATTACTATGACCTGCATCTTGAACCTACACAGTGGTCAGAGGATGACTGGGAGTACTATTTTGCATGGTCTGATGCAAAACACATTATGAGTATGTTCAAACAGTTAAGCAGAATGAATTTCAATTTGCTTATGTTCTCTCTCAAGTAACAGGTATTAAACAAAACCAGAATGAATCCTGCACTGTCTTTTTTTACACACTTTAAAACTGCATGGAACAAGCATGCAGGGCTGCCCTCTGATCAGTAGACATTTCACTCTGCTTTTCATAACCTTTTTGAATAATCAGCTTCCTGAAAATGCTTGTGTTTTGAGAATTTCTACTGCAGGTGCCTGAAATGACATGAGCATTGAGGAAGTAAGACTGGGAGTCTGCAGGTGCCTTTGATCCTGTGATTAAGCCCAAATCTCCAACAGGTGAGCATAAATCATCAGCCAAAGCCATAATGTGGACACTGTTCCCAGATGACTGGAAGTTCGACCTTAAGCCTGGCCAATGCCACAATTGTGGCAGAACTGGTCACTGGGAATGAATGCCGGAAAAAGGCACAACATGAGAAAAGGTAACACTCACTTTGAACATTGTACTCTGCCTAATCTCGCTCCACAGACATCAAACTCAGACACACAGGTGCCCGCCCCCCCAATATTCCATTGCTTGGGAGTTTATACAGGGCTGCCTACAGGGTGACACTAACCCCAATATTGTCCCTGATTCTTGCTACTGATTCCAGCACATTGCCCATCTTTGTGTAGATGGCAACACCTATCCCTTTATGGTGGACATGTGTGCCACTAGGCCATGTTTTAGTGGGAAATCTTACAATGGGCCAATATTAGAGACCATTATTAACTCTGTGGGAATAAATGGGGTTCCTGTTAGATGCTCTAAGACTTTTCCCCAATTTGTGACCATGCGTTTGATGCCTTGATCGAAATCAGGCCTTGAACCTGTGATTTCATCACTATTATCACAAGGTGTTTTGGTCCATTTTTCTTCTCCATATAATATTCCAGTTAATAATGTAAAGAAATCAAATGGATCCTGGAGATTCATTCAGGACTTGAGACACAGTCATCATCTACAGTCAGTTGATACGACTAAGACTGTTATAGGCATTTGGCAAAAGGTAACACTCACTTTGAACATTGTACTCTGCCTAATCTCGCTCCACAGACATCAAACTCAGACACACAGGTGTCCCCCCCAGTATCCCACTGCTTGGGAGTTTGCACAGAGCTGCCTACAGGGTGACACTAACCCCAATATATTGTACCCTTTTTCTTCTCCATATAATATTCCAGTTAATAATGTAAAGAAATCAAATGGAGCCTGGAGATTCATTCAGGACTTGAGACACAGTCATCATCTACAGTCAGTTGATATGACTAAGACTGTTATAGGCATTTGGCAGAAGTTTGATAAGTTTCCTCCAAGTAGGTCTGCCGTAGGCTGTCTCCCGCCATTGGTTGAGATCAATGTCTCTCCATTTCATATTTCTTTTAGCAATGTCTTTGAACCTTAATCTGGGTCTCCCTTGGTTATGCTTTCCTAAACAGAGCTGAGAGTATAAAAGCTGCCTTGGTAGTTTGTTCTTATCCATCCTGTACCCATATCCCAGCCAGCCAAGGTTTTTCTGGATGAGAATATCAGCCACTGATGGTAGTCCTGCACGGCAGAGAATTTCCATGTTCATAATATTTTCCTTCCAGGATATGTTCATGATGGCTCTCAAATGCCTCATCATATAAGCATGGACCTTTTTCACTTGGGTGCAATATGTGTCCCATGTTTCAGCGCCATACAGGAGGGAAGAAAGCACAAACAGCTTGATAGACCTTGCACTTGACTTTGATAAACACATGCCGGTTTTTCCATAGCCTGTCCTGTAGTTTACCAAATGCAGTACTTGCATTTCCCATTCTGTACCTGAGTTTGCTGTCTAGTCTGGCATTGCTGGAAATAGTGCTACCTAAGCGGCACGGTGGTGTAGTGGTTAGCACGGTTGCCTCACAGCAAGAAGGTTCTGGGTTCGAACCCAGAGGCTGGCGAGGGCCTTTCTGTGTGGAGTTTGCATGTCCTCCCTGTATCCCCGTGTTTCCTCCGGGTGCTCCGTTTTCCCCCAGAGTCCAAAGACATGCAGTTAGGTTGATGTGAGGTGCCCTTGAGCAAGGTACCTGACCCCTGACTGCTCCCTGGGTGCTGTGTGTGGCTGCCCACTGCTCTGGGTGTGTGTGCGTGTGTTCACTGCTTCAGATGGGTTAAATTCAGAAGATGAATTTCACTGTGCTTGAAGTGTGCATGTGACAAAGGTTTCTTCTTCTTCTAAGTATTTGAAGTCTGTACACTGCACCAGGGGCTCCTGTTTGATAGTTATGGTTGTTGGCTCAGGAGCTGGGTTGAGATATTTTACTGGTTGGTACAAGCACTGAGTTTTCTTGATGTTGATTTTAAGGCTGAATTGGGAGGCAGATTTGGCGCAACTATCCGCTATTCTCTGAATGGCATCAGCACCATGTGCCACCACAGCACTATCATCTGCAAACAACGATTCTCGCAAGAGGACCTGGGTTGTGTGTGTTTTTGCTCTAAAATGGGCTACATTAAACAGATCAGCATCATGACAAGTTTGGATGTAGATACCTTCCCCAACACCCTCAAAGGCTACTTCTAACATTGCTGCTAGGTAGAGAGAGAACAGTGTTGGGGTGAGCATGCAACTTTGCTTGACTCCACTGGTGACTGCAAATTCCTTTGAGATGCTATTTCCTTGAGCCACATGAGCTTGCATTCTGTCATGTAGTGCCTTCACCAAGTTGATAACTTTGGTGGGACATCTATACTTTGAGTACTTTCCATAGGCCCTCCCGAGACACTGTGTCAAATGCCTTGGTGAAGTCAATAAATATGGCATACATTAAGATCATATTCATGGTGCCTCTGCCACTGCAGAAACTGCGTTGAGTCTCAGGCAAAAAATTGGGAGCTATATGTTCATTTATTCTGTTGAGAAGTATATGAGCCAGGATCTTTCTAGCTATTGAAAGAAGAGAGATGCCTCGATAGTTACCGCAGTCCTTTCTACTTCCTTTCTTAAAGAGTGGTATGATTTTGAGCATCTTTCCAATCTTGCGGCACTTCCTCATTTTCCCAGATCTGCAGGACCAGTTTATACAGGTTTGAAGCAAGTTTCACACCGCCATATTTCCAAATTTCCATGGGTATACCACACCTTCCAGGGGCTTTACCTTCCTTCATTGCATTAATGGCATCCAGCAGTTCCTTGAGGTCAGGTTTTTTTATCAAGGGCTGTGATGATCGACTTCTGCACAGTGGAGTTCAAGGCAGAGCAAACAGCCTGTCCTGGTATGTTGAGTAGCTGGTCAAAATAATGAGCAAATCTATCAATAATCTCAGCTTTCTCCTGAAGGATTGTCACTCCATCAAAAGCAGTATTGTACCCCTCTTCTGTGGACCATAAACTTCTCTTAAGCCATTGTAGAAGGCTTTCATATTTTTATCTGCTGCCTGCTGTAATGTGATTTCATTTATCTGGTGTATTTTTGTAGTTTTCATCAAGCATCAACCAGCTTTGCACTGTTTGAGCTTGTGTTTGACTGAAGCTGTTTCACCCTTGCATTATTCCTTTCTTCTAATAGTGTCTTCACCTTGTAGGCACTATCCTTGAACCAGTCCTGGTGTTTCCATTTAGGTCTACCTAGGAAACTCTGGACAGTGTCATAAGTAGCTGCTTTCAAGGTTTTCTTCTACCACTTCTATCTCCTGGTGTTCCAATCCTTCTCAAGCTTTGTCCAATTCCTCCTTTAACTTCTGCTGGGTATCTCTATCTCACAGTTTCATAATGTCAATCTTGCAAGGTAATTTAGTTCCAGTTTTGGAGTGTTGTTTCCATATGGAGAAGGCAATAGTGGATCTAATCATGTGGTGGACTGTTGAATAATCTGCACCTCACATGGTTCTTGTGTTCAAGATGTCATTTTGGTCTCTCTGTCTTGTTATTATGTAATCTAAAGGTGCCAATGTTTAGACCGAGGATGCATCCATGTGGTCTTGTGATGTTCTTTGTGCTTGAAGATTGTGTTCATGATGACCAGGCTGTGCTCTGAACAGAGAGACAGAAATTGTTCACCATTTAAATTGCACTTCCCAACTCCATGTGGGCCGATCACACCAGGCCAATTGTCCACCTCCTTTCTAACCCTGGCATTGAAGTCTCCAGCTATTATAAGTTTATCATCATTAGGGACTCTTCACAATACCCCTCCCAAACTGTTATAGAAATCCTCTTTGATCTCTTCAGGGTTGGTCATGGTTGGAGCATAGATACTGACTATGGTGGTGTGGACGTTCCTCAGCAGTGGGAGTTGCATGGTGATTATCCTATCATTTATGGGTGTTGGATCTTGTTCCAATAGCTGAGCAATGGAGTTCCTTATTGCAAAGCCAACTCCAGCTTCTCTTCTCTCATACATTCCCCTACCACTCCAGAAGAATGTATAGCCATGGTCCACCATGCTGTCATATGAAGGCAGTCAAGTCTCTCTTAGCGCAGCTATATCAATGTTGTATCTGTCAAGTTCTTTAGCTACAAGAACTGTCTGATATTCAGGTATTCTTGAATCAGTTCTATCTAGTAGCATTCTAACATTCCATTCACCAACATTCAGATTCATCCTGCATCCTATCTTACATTTCACTGGCCACCGGAGCGGAAGTGAGCCAACAGGAACCTTGTTAACCTGGGCGACGTTCAAGCTGGTATGAGAGTTTGTTTTTGCCATTTGATACCATAGAACTGCATGCAAGGTTTCAGTGACACTAGCTTTTGCAATTGACTAGATTTGCTCTCTTAGCATGGCAAAAATGTGGTCCAGTGGGCAAGGACAAGCCAAGACTTGCTGGCATTGGTGCCACACAGCAGCAGCTGGCTGGTAGATAGGGTGTTTATCTCCATCCTGCGGTGATGCTACAGGTCACCTAACTGGGAGTGGTTCACCACAGACCTTAAGATAGATATTTTATTTCATAGTATCAGGATGCCCAGTTTCACCCTCCACATCTAGGCTAGAGCCTAGAGGGGTTGCCGGTTTAGTTGCTGACGGTCCGACCCACGTGGCAAGTTGTACCAGGTTACATGGTTACCGGTAGCAGGTGAATCAACACCTGACCTGACATAGACACATTGAGACACAGTAATCAATTGGCTATCCCTGTCAGCCCTCCTACACCAGATGTAGCTTCCATTTTATTATCTATTTCTAGTCAACATACCCACTTTACTGTCACTGATCTTTGCAGTGCAATTTTTAGTGTTCCTGTGAGTGTTGAGTAAAAGCAATGTATATTTGCTTTTACTTTTAAGCAGCAACAATATACATGTTACCCGCCTGCCTTACAAGTTCATCGACTCCCCAGTGGTTTTCTCTGTTGTTGTTTGAGACTCACTGAACTCTCTGACCCTCCCAGACGGCTAAACATTGCTCTAATATGTGGATGACATTCTATCACCTGAGGATGAGTCCAAGTGTGAACAAGGCTCTTGAGCTCTTCTCTTGCACCTGGCTAGGTGTGGATTTAAAGCCTCATGGTTCAAACTGCAGTTTTGTCATCCTTCGGTGCAATACCTCAGCTTACAAAAGGTGCTTCCCTGATGTTGAAACTCTGGTTACTAAGCCTGATCACACTCATAATTCTTTAAAGCAGTACTAGCCTAATTTACCCTGACGGAGAAGACCAAGAGCTGTTTCAGTGTGCTGGTAATGTAGTCTGCGCTCTCTGTCTCAATAGCCCGCAATTTGTTGAGCGGGATTGATAGATCCTGCTGGATTTGCCATGCCCTTCACCAGGCCTGGGCAGTACTCCCATTAGATAATGACACTTGCAACAGGGAAAACACTATTTATGACTCCTGTAATGTTCCCATAATGATAGCGTATCTCCTGGAATTAGGACTGCAACTGCGTACGAAGCATTCCCTTCTCCCAGGACAAAGACCAAATAGTAGTGAAATAGGTAACTGCTCTTCCTGTAATTCTTTTGCTAAGAACTATAAAACTAATGGGTCTACAGCAGTACCTTTGAATCAGGGTGAAACATGCATCTGTTCTAGGGGTAAGCACAAATTAGGTTGTTCTCAGTGCAAAAACTTTATCAGGTATATCCATACACTATGACAATCTTTTACTATCCCCTCTATGTATAGAGTCAAATGGCATGTAAGAGTCAAATGGCATGCAAGATTAAAGTACAAGGGATACACCCTTGCTGATCTGTGGACTACTCCCGGTGCAAATGGTGGGATGGTTGTTGTTCTTGGGTACCACAGCTACTTGAAATAAAATTAATGGTCTGGCCTGGTGAATATTACAACTGTCCAACATTGCTGCATCCTCCATTTATTTCAAAGCTGCTTGAAATAAAATTAATGGTCTGGCCTGGCAAATATTAAAACTGTCCAACAGTGCCAGTCAAACATTGGATTTAGTTAATGACAAACTGGAAGTGGTCATTCAGAATCTCCTAGCCTTAGATATCCTGCTGCCAGGGAAAGGAGGCATATGTAAGGTTCTCAATACCTCCTGCTGTTTCTACTATATTCCTGATAACTTTCAGAATATTTCAAATCTCAAAAGATGTGAATCATGCCATAACTAATCCTCCCCAAGCTGATAACTCTTGGTTTACATGGCTATACATCATCAGGGATGGATAGGGCATTGATTACTTACTGTGGGTGTGCCCATGCTTTGTTTCCTGCTACTGCTGTGTGTGTATCATGTGCATTACTCAATGTTTGCAGTTACTCATAACCAGTATAATGGCACGACTTGGGAATTCTAATTATATAGCAGTACCATTGCAGGATCTCGAAATTCAGACAGAGGAAAGTGAGCAAGCATGCATCAGATCCTTTCAGGATCTAAGAGGGCATTGATAAAAATATTTGTCTGGCATGCTTGAAACATAGGCAGTCCTGATTGCTACTTGTTTTGGTTAAGTAACATCCTTGAGCTTTAGTTTCACTCACATGTTCTGCTCTATGCTTAATGAAGATTATGTTGACCAGTAATATCTTTCTTCTCTTCATAAGACTATGATCCTGATTGGTGATGTAATGGTACATACTCTTCTTTCATATAGTAGTGTCGTCTACACCAGTGATGTAATGCTTCATCACCCATTTACGTTTTACACAGATAACAGCATTGCGAATGAAATCATTATTATCATCATCATCATCATCCAATCACACAGCTACACCACACTCTTGAATGTGAATATATACTCATGTTTGTCCTACAATAAACTGAGAAACATCTCTGAGCAGCTGTGTCTGGGTCAGTGAGTGTTTGCTCCCGGATTGATCTGTGAGGCAGAATCTCCTGGATATCCATAAGGCAGAATCTCTTAGGTGGCAGAGGTCTACATTCCTAGATCATACTTTGTCAATTCAACCTCCTTCAGTACAAACAGATCAAAACCCAAAAGAGAAATATTGCAATTTTCAAAATTTTCAGAAATATTTCAATAATTTTCTCACACATTTCTTGATAAACTGGATATATTTAACTGATCTTTGCTCCTCAAAGATTAGGCCTTTCCTGGATACTGATTACAATCATGATTACAATCAGCTGTTGAAATTGCCTGTTTTAAACTGCATAAAAATAATTATTATTATTACTACCTCTTTACTACCACCAAATTGCCCTCATCCCAACTTTTTTTGGATTGTGTTATGGGCCTGAAATGCAGGAATGGATGTACAGTTGTGGTCAGAAGTTTACATACAGTGACATGAATGTCATCTTGGATATGAATGTCATGGCAATATTTGGGCTTTCAGTAATTTCTTTAACCACAAGTTGGCCAAGTGGTTAGTGTGTCTGCCTCTCAATCAGGAGATTGCAAGTTCTACTCGCAGTTGGGTCATACCAAAGACAATCATAAAAATGGTACTTACTGCTGTCTGGCAAGGCATGCTGCAATACAGATGTGAGTGGAGAGTCAACCTCTCGTGATTACCAGAGGACCAGCCCCCCACTGTAACCCTAGCTATGTAATAGGCAAGAGGCTAAGGGTTATAGAAACAGAGATTGGCACCACCTAATGCACCATATGGTGCAGGAAGGACTTTAGACTTAGTAGTAATTTCTTTGAACTGTTCTTTTTCTGTGGCAGTACATACAGCATACATCTTTGATTTAGAAAAACAAACAAACAAAAACACTAAAATTTGGTGCACAAGCTTTAATTTTCTTTGGGTTTTCTGAAATCAACACATGGTCAAAATTATACATACAGGGTCAAAAATGTACATACGCTCATTTAGAGTATTAATTCAGAGGTGCTGGAACTTCCAAAATGTCTCTTATCTTGCCTCTTAACTTCCTGTTAGTGATCATGATTGACTACAGCTGGTAGCTTCTCTGTGCCTTCATAAAAAGGGTTTGTTTACAGCACTCATTGGATTGACCAACACAGTAAAATGGGAAAGTCCAAGGAGCTCAGTGCAGATCTGAGAAAGAGGATTGCAGATGTACACAACTCCAGAATGTCTCTTGGAGCCATTTCTAAACAACTGCAAATTCCAAGATCAGTTCAAACAATTGTATCCAAGTTATTGTGAGGTGTAGTCACTTTGCCAAGCCACTTTGCTTCAAGAAAACCCAAACTGTCACCCTCAGCTGAAAGGAAATTGGTTTGGATGGTCAAGAACAACCTGGGAACCACCATGGCACACCCCTGCCATGAACTGGAAGCTGATGGATCACTGTTGACAGTTCAGATCACCATGGACTAAGTGGCTGCTATCCAAGAAATAACCCCCTGCTCCAAAATTGACACCTTCAAGCTTAACTAAAGTTTGAAACTGACCACACAGAGAAAGAAAAAAGCCTTCTGGAGGATAGCTGTATGGTCAGATGAGACAAAGATTGAGTTGTTTGGCCACAATAACCACCGGGACACTGTACCATTTGGTGGTGGTGGTAGGATCATCATGCTCTGGGGATGTTTTGCTGCCAGTGGAACTGGTTCATTGCACAAAGTGGATGGAATAATGAAGGAGGAGGAATACCTCAGAATTCTTCAGCATAAACCATCAGAAATTTGAACACAACTTGGGAGTTACAACAGGACAATGAACTCAAACATGCATCAGAACTGGTTGCGGAAGATAAAGCTTAAAACAAGTCCTGACTTCAACCCTATTGAACATATGTGGACCGTGCTTATAAATTGTCAATGTCAAGAAAAAAAAATTAATTCTACCAATTCTACCATGAAGATTCATGAAATATCCAACCAGAATTCTGCCAGAAGTTTGTTCATGGTAAACAAAAATCTTGCAAGGTGAATCTTGCAAAGAGACATTTGTTAGGGCTGTTAAATGTTATAGTCATGTTGTCTGCTGTTGCCCGGATGGGGATGGGTTCCCTTTTGAGTCTGGTTCCTCTCAAGGTTTCTTCCTCATGTCATCTGAGGGAGTTTTTCCTTCCCACCGTCGCCACAGGTGTGCTCATTGGGGATAGATTAGGGATAAAATTAGCTCATATTTTAAATCGTTCAAATTCTGTAAAGCTGCTTTGTGACAATGTTTATTGTTAAAATCGCTATACAAATAAACTTGACATTTTACCCAAATATTAAATGTGCTGTATGTATATTTTTGACCCTATATGTATAATTTTGACCCTGTGTTGATTTCATAAAATCCAAAGAAAATTAAAACTTGTGCACCAGATTATAGTTTTTTAAATTAAAGATGTATGCTGTACATTCTGCCACAGAAAAAAAAAAACAGTTCAAAGAAATTACTGAAAACCCAAATATTGCCATGACATTCATATCCAAGATGGCATTCATGTCACTGTATGTAAACTTCTGACCACAACTGTAATGAAGTTGTGAAGATAAAAGATGATGAAGATAAATGAAATGAAGTTGACCAGAAAAACAAAAACATGAAATACCTTGGATTCCTGCTGTCTTCAATGAAATACAAATCAAAGTAAATTTCAAAATGACTGCTTTCTTTTTAATTTACATTTTCCATACTGTCCCAACTTTTTCTATTTGGGGTTGTAGTAAGATGACTTGCAATAGATAACCAATTAAAGTCCAATTGAGACAAAATTGACATAATATATTATTCTCTTACAGGTGGACCATGAACTCCCACACCAGGTTCTCCTTTCTCTCCTGGCTCTCCTGGAATCCCTGGCATTCCCCTCTCTCCCTACGAGACAAAAAAAAAAGATAAAGGCCTAGTATTTAACATATTAAACACTATGTTAATTTGTGGTATTCACCACTGCAGGACATAATTTAAAACTAATTTTGCAATCCACTTTATTAAGAACACCTGTATACCTGCACATTCATGCAGTTATCTAATCAGCCAATCAAGTGGCGACAGCACATTGCAAAAACTCATGCAGACACAAGTGAAGTGCTTTAGGTGATGTTCACATCAAATATCATAATGAAATATGAAATATCATGTTCTCTGTGACATTAACCATGGCGTGGTTGTTGGTGCCAGATGGGCTGGTTTGAGTATTTCATAAACTGCTGATCTCCTGGGCTTTTCACATACAAACCTCTCTAGAGTTTAAACAGAATTGTGAAAAAAAAAACTAAGTGAATGTCAGTTCTGTGGGTGGAAATTAATTGTTAATACAAGAGGTCAGATTGGTTCATGCAGCCAGAAATAATATAGTAACTCAAATAATCACTCTTTACAACTGTGGTGAGCAGAAAAGCATCTTAGCAAGCACAAAACATCAAACTTCGAGGTGGATTGGCTACAACAGCAGAAGACCACATTGGGTTCTACTCCTGTCAGCCAAAAGGAGGAATATGAGGCTATCATGGGCACAGGTTCTCAAAAATTGGGCAGTTGAAGACTTTTTTTTTAACCATTAACTGGTCTATATCCAGACCAGTTTCAGTGAGTTGGTGCCTAAGATAGCCATACATTCTTGTTCTTGTCTGACAAGAGTGGAACCTGATGTGGTCCTCTGCTGTTGTAGTATATCCAAATCTAGGCTTGATGTGTTGTGTGTTCTGAGATGTTTTTCTGCTCACCATGGTTGGAAAAAATATTTGAGTTATTATAAACTTCCTCTCAACTCAACCCAGTCTGGTCATTCTCCTCTGATCTTTCTCATCAACAAGGTGTTTCAGCCTGTAGACCCTCCACTCATTGGGTGTTTTTTTGTTTTTACACAATTCTGTGTAACCTCTACAGAATGTTTTGTGGGAAATTACCAAGAGATTGGTAGTTTCTGAAATACAACCCCAATTCCAAAAAAGTTGGGACAAAGTACAAATTGTAAATAAAAACAGAATGCAATAATTTACAAATCTCAAAAACTGATATTGTATTCACAATAGAACATAGACAACATATCAAATGTCGAAAGTGAGACATTTTGAAATTTCATGACAGCAAAACATCTCAAAAAAGTTGGGACAGGGGCAATAAGAGGCTGGAAAAGTTAAACGTACAAAAAAGGAACAGCTGGAGGACCAAATTGCAACTCATTAGGTCATTTGGCAATAGGTCATTAACATGACTGGGTATAAAAAGAGCATCTTGGAGTGGCAGCGGCTCTCAGAAGTAAAGATGGGAAGAGGATCACCAATCCCCCTAATTCTGCGCCGACAAATAGTGGAGCAATATCAGAAAGGAGTTCGACAGTGTAAAATTGCAAAGAGTTTGAACATATCATCATCTACAGTGCATAATATCATCAAAAGATTCAGAGAATCTGGAAGAATCTCTGTGTGTAAGGGTCAAGGCCGGAAAACCATACTGGGTGCCTGTGATCTTCGGGCCCTTAGACAGCACTGCATCACATACAGGCATGCTTCTGTATTGGAAATCACAAAATGGGCTCAGGAATATTTCCAGAGAACATTATCTGTGAACACAATTCACCATGCCATCCGCCGTTGCCAGCTAAAACTCTATGGTTCAAAGAACAAGCCGTATCTAAACATGATCCAGAAGCACAGACGTCTTCTCTGGGCCAAGGCTCATTTAAAATGGACTGTGGCAAAGTGGAAAACTGTTCTGTGGTCAGATGAATCAAAATTTGAAGTTTTTTATGGAAATCAGGGATGCCGTGTCATTCGGACTAAAGAGGAGAAGGACGACCCAAGTTGTTATCAGCGCTCAGTTCAGAAGCCTGCATCTCTGATGGTATGGGGTTGCATTAGTGCGTGTGGCATGGACAGCTTACACATCGGGAAAGACACCATCAATGCTGAAAGGTATATCCAGGTTCTAGAGCAACATATGCTCCCATCCAGATGACGTCTCTTTCAGGGAAGACCTTGCATTTTCCAACATGACAATGCCAAACCACATACTGCATCAATTACAGCATCATGGCTGCGTAGAAGAAGGGTCTGGGTACTGAACTGGCCAGCCTGCAGTCCAGATCTTTCACCCATAGAAAACATTTGGCGCCTCATAAAACGGAAGATACAACAAAAAAAGACCTAAGACAGTTGAGCAACTAGAATCCTACATTAGACAAGAATGGGTTAACATTCCTATCCCTAAACTTGAGCAACTTGTCTCCTCAGTCCCCAGACGTTTACAGACTGTTGTAAAGAGAAAAGGGGATGTCTCACAGTGGTAAACATGGCCTTGTCCCAACTTTTTTGAGATGTGTTGTCATGAAATTTAAAATCACCTAATTTTTCTCTTTAAATGATACATGTTCAGAATTGCGGTGCCAGGTCTTAATTATTTTGACCTTTAAAAGTAGTAAACAGGCACCCTTGTCAGACATAGTGGCTCCCAACTTGTTAGTTGTCAGGGCAACCGACCTCCTCCCTGTTGTTGTGCACGCGCTGTGCACGTGGACTGACCAATCACCCGTTGTTTGTGCACACGCTGTGCGCGTGGACAGGGCATCTTACAACACGCCAACTTCAGACACCCTGGCGCCACTGTCCATCACACGCCAACTTCAGACACCCTGGCGCCACTGTCCATCACACGCCAACTTCAGACACCCTGGCGCCACTGTCCATCACACGCCAACTTCAGACACCCTGGCGCCACTGTCCATCACACTGTGCTGCGTGGACTATATAAGATGCGCACAAACATCGAAGAAAACACAGCACACATCAGACGGGGACGCCATGCAACACCTGCTTCTCATCAGTGAATATTTGGATCCGTTTCTCTCTTTCTCTCTCTGTTTCATTTCTTTCTTGCTTTCTATCTTTCTATCGCGGACGTGTCAGGATCCAACGTCCATCATTTGTGCCGTGTGAGCATTCCGTGCGTCCTTGAATTAAAACCACGGTTTACACTGTTTCTCATGAGTGGACATCCATTAATTCCTGTTCTAACCGGACAGCCTGGGTAGCTTGCTGTATACCTGAGCCAGTGTCCCTCTTATACAGTCCTTTACCCTGTCCATCACCGGACAACCATTTTTATATGGTCCTTCGAGCCGGATACAGCGTTCTACACAGTCAGGATGTCCACTCATGATGGCAGTGCCCGTCCTCGCCGTGAGCCCCACCACCCCAGGCACCTGGATGACTACGTGGTGACCCAGGCTCAGCGACGGCTGCCACAGGACAGCGCACACACCCAGGATGATTCTTCCCACGTGGGAGACAGCAGGCCCCGGGAGCCATCACACACTCCCCCTGCTGGGCAGACTCCCCTGGACACGTCAGCAGCTATCCTCCTCGCCCTTCAGCAGATACGGGAGGACAATCAGCAACTGCAGCGGGATAATCGGCAGATGCAGGAGGACAATCGGCAGCTGCAGCGGGATGTGCAGTACCTGTTGCAACAGCACTATGCATCACCTCCACGCACTCCAGCGAGGGACATCCAGGTTCCAGCCGTCACGCCCGGAACCCCCCCAGCAGTCTTATCATCACCACTGCAGCAGGACAGAACATACAGCCCTGCTGACTCAACCAGTGGACATCGCCGCGCCCTGGTGGCAGAGCAGTCGTCACCTCTACCTCGGCCACACATCGCAGGAGCTGAGGCAGCGACGTCCACACCGCCACACGGAGGAGCTCCCCATCTGCCAACACCACTGATGGCAGAGCTGACAGAGCACCTGAGGAGCATGAATCTGCCACGGGGTCACTCATTCACGTCATCCTCACCCTTTCCTGCCACCCCACAGTACTCAGCGCCATTCAGCCCATGGCGCCCTTCGTCTGCTCAGAGACAGCGGACGTCATCACCGGTGTCGGCCGGTCAGAGGGCAGTGGCACCAGATCATCACAGGCTGTCACCTGTCCCACAGCGACTGACATCTCTTCCCCCTCAGGAGCTGACCTACCGCGGGCCCAAGATGAGAATCCCAGCGTTCACAGAGGACGACCCACGGCAGTTCAACAGGATGCAGCTGGCGCTCGACAACGTCCTACCACCCGACGCGACAGAGCGCTTCAAATATCAGATCCTGCTGGACCACCTGAAGCTAGAGGATGCTGTCCTGGTAGCGGATGCTTACTGCCACAGCAGCTATCCCTACAGTGATACGATGGCAGCCCTCACGAAGCTCTTTGGGCAGCCCCGCAAACTGGCACTCAGGCAGATCAACCAGGTCTTGGCTGAGCCCCCTGTCAGGAGCGGTGACCAGAGAGGCTTCAGGAACTTCGCCCTGAAGGTGCAGTCCTTGGTGGGGATGCTGGATAAGATGGGGACCCAGGAACAGCTTGAGCTACGGTGTGGTTCGCATGTGTCTCGGTTGCTGCCCAAGCTGCCTCACGAGCTGCGTACTGCCTTCAGGCGGTACATCGACCCAGACCGTGTGCCTGTCCCCACACTCTTGGACTTCACCGCATGGTTACAGCACAAGGTTGGTGTGCAGCTGGACGAGACCAACGACCCGCCAAAGGCAACAGCGAGCCAGGCAGAGCGGCAGCGGAGCACCAGAGGCAAGCAGCCGGCAGCCACACGCTCCACCACGGTCCTGCTGGTAGACCCCCCAGCCAAGTCAGCTCAGCAGCCATCAAAGTCAGCTCCACGCACACCCACCAAGGTGGAGCCTCCAAAGAAGTACTGCCCCTTCTGCAACAGCACGGAGAACTACTTCAACCAGTGCACTGCGTTCAAGAGTATGTCACTGGAACCAAGGCTCCAGTGGATCAAGACCGGGAAGAAGTGCTGGAGGTGTGGACGCGACCATCAAGCAGCTCAGTGCTACCTCAAGGCACGGTGCCCGAAGTGCAATCGCCTGCACCTCGAGGTACTGCATGAGGTGAATGCACAAAGCAGGCTGGAGACTGCGACACTGTCTTCAACCAGCCAGCCATCCACCTACTACCTCGACCCAGCACGGAGAGGTAGTTGTGTGCTGCTGAAGATGGTGAAGGTGCTCCTTCATCACGGGGGCAAGAAGATGGAGACCTACGCCATCCTCGATGACGGGTCAGAGCGCACCATGCTCCTCCACCAAGCAGCGCAGCAGCTTGGCCTCAAAGGACAGAGTGAGAATCTGGCCCTCCGCACCATCCGTCATGACATCAGAACGGTGCCGGGGAGGTTAGTGTCCTTCTCTGTGTCATCACTCAGTCAACCGCAGCAGCGGTACAAAATACAGCGGGCTTTCACATCACCCGAACTGGGACTGTCCCCTCATTCACACCCAGTTGAGGCTCTCCAAAAGACCTACCGCCACCTCAGAGGGCTGCCTCTTCACTCCTTTACTCAGGCCCGTCCGCTGCTCCTCATTGGGTCGGACTACCCAGACCTCCTCATCCCCATCGAGCCTGCGCACATAGGCCCACCAGGTGGACCCATTGCCCTGAAGACACGCCTTGGGTGGACACTTCAAGGCCCTGCCAAGGCTGTCAAGCATCGGTCTTCCACCTCAGCGTGCCTGTTCATCAGTGCACCGTCACCATCAGTGGCACTGCTGCAGAACGTCACCAGGCTGTGGCAGATGGATGTGGTGCCGTACCGAAACGAGAAGATCATCACCCGGTCCAAGCAGGATGCTGCAGCTGTCAAGTTGCTGGAGGAGAAGACCGTCAGAGTGACAGTCGACGGCGTTCAGCGATATGCCACTCCTCTGCTGTGGAAAGCAGGGAGCCCACAGCTCAGCGCACCGCTTGAGGCTGTACTGGGCCATCTACGCGGCACAGAGAAGCGGCTGTCACAAGACTCCCTCAAGGCCGAGTCGTACAGCCGTGAGGTGAAGAAGCTGGTGGACGCCGGCTATGTGAGCAGAATCACTCCTGAGGTGGTCCAGGCGGGAGACAGTGCGTGGTACATCCCTCACCACATGGTCATGCACAACGAGAAGGACCGCATCGTGTTCAACTGCTCTTACACATACCAGGGTGGCAACCTGAATGAGCAGCTCCATCCTGGACCCACACTCGGATCCTCTCTGCTGGGTGTGCTACTCCGCTTCAGGCAACACCCGGTAGCAGTGTCAAGTGACATAAAGGGGATGTTCCACCAAGTCCGTCTCCTACCTGAGGACAAGTCCTTCCTCCGCTTCATCTGGAGAGACCTGGACCGTAGCAGTGCCCCGACTGTCTACGAATGGCAAGTGCTGCCGTTCGGCACAACGTGCAGTCCCTGCTGCGCCACGTTCGCCCTCCAGAAGCACGTCCTGGATCACAGCAGCACAGAAGACACCCGGTACTCCATCGAGCACTGCTTCTATGTGGACAATCTGCTGCAAAGTTTCCCCTCCACATTAGAAGCCAGGCAGCTGATCAGTAACTTGCAGCATCTTCTCCCCTCTGGCGGGTTCGAGCTACGCCAGTGGGCCACCAACGTGCCACCACTCATTCGGCACATGCCACCTGACATGCGGTCTGAGAGCTGTGAACTCTGGCTCTCCCATGACACAGCTGACCCCCAGGAATGGGCTCTTGGCCTGTTGTGGCACTGCATGTCAGACAGTCTCAGCTACCGTCTTCGCTCCACAGACCATGCTGAGCCCACCATGCGGAGCATCTACCGGGTCCTTGCATGTCAGTATGACCCTCTAGGATTGCTCATCCCATACACCACTCGGGCCAAGATTCTTGTCCAGCGCCTGTGGGACAAGAAGAGGGACTGGGATGATCCACAGCTTCCAGAGGACATTCTACGGTCCTGGCGTGCCTGGGAGAGTGAACTCCAGCACCTCCCCTTCATCACCCTGCCACGATGCTACACCAGACCAGGGACACGGCCCACAACACAGACCATTCACGTGTTCTCAGACGCATCAGAGAGCGCGTATGGATCTGTGGCTTACCTGCGAACCGTGGACGAGTCTGGCGACATCCAAGTGGCCTTCTTGGCAGCCAGATCCCGGGTGGCCCCTGTCAGACAGCAGTCCATCCCCTGACTGGAACTCTGCGCCGCTCATACAGGTGCCCAGTTGGGCTCTGTCCTGCAAAGGGAACTGTCCCTGCCCATCACCAGCATCATCTACTGGACTGATTCATCCACAGTCCTAGATTGGCTTCAGTCCCAGTCCTGCCGCTACAAGGTGTTCGTCGGGACCAGGATCGCGGACATCCAGGAGCTGACGGAGGACAGCACTTGGCGATACGTCCACTCATCAGACAACCCAGCTGATGATATCACCAGGGGGCTGACTCTGTCACAGCTCGTCCAGGAGCATCGCTGGAGTCGCGGACCTCCCTTCCTGTGGCAGGACAAGACAGCATGGCCGACTGGTCCAGGCCCCTCACCCACTATCGCTGCTGATGCCACTGAGCTGCGGAAGTCCCAGTTCTGCGGCCACATCACCGTGACCTCTGACCCTGCGTTGCCTGATGCAGGGACCTTCAGTCAATATCCAGAGCTGCTGGAGGCCACAGTCAGAGCGCGTCACGGGGCGGCCACATCCGCCATCACAGCTGAGGACTACAGGCAAGCGGAACTGGCACTCCTCAGGAAGGCACAGAGTGACTCCTTCCCCGAAGACCTCACCCTGCTCTCAGCGGGGAAGCCAGTCTCCACTGACAGCAGGATCCTCACATTGTCCCCGGAGTACGACGCTGAGACACAGCTGATCCGGGTCGGAGGTCGTCTGCGCAGGTGTGACACGGTTGAGGAGGAGACTCTGCACCCCATCCTGCTTGACCCTCAGCACCCCATCACACAGCTCATCATCCGAGACTTCGACAGCCACCTGGCGCACCCAGGACCAGAGCGGGTGTTTGCTGAGCTGCGCCGGCAGTACTGGATCATGCGTGGGAGAGCGGCTGTCAAGAAACATCAGCACAGCTGTCCAGAGTGTCAGAAGTGGCGAGGCACACCAGTGATCCCCAGAATGGCTGACTTGCCACCATCAAGTCTGCGCTTGCACAAGCCAGCCTTCTATTCCACTGGAATGGATTGTTTCGGGCCGTACCTCATCAAAATCGGCCGACGCACTGAGAAACGGTGGGGCATCGTTTTCAAGTGCCTGACAATCCATGCAGTGCATCTAGACCTCCTCACCAGCATGGACACTGATGCTTTCTTGATGGCCCTGCGGCGCTTCATCGCACGCCGAGGGAAGCCACATGAGCTGCTCTCCGACCAAGGCACCAATTTCAGAGGGGGTCAGTCTGAACTGCAGGAGACGTTCAAAGCCCTCAGCCCAGAGCTACAGTCCCACTTAGCCAGTCAACAGATTGACTTCAAGTTCAATCCTCCACATGCTCCGCACTTCGGTGGTTCCTGGGAACGGGAGATCCGTTCCATCAAAGCTGCCCTACACACTACACTCGATGCACAGACAGTCACTGAGGAGGTGTTGAGGACAGTGCTGATCGAGGTGGAAAGCATCATCAACTCCAAGCCCTTGGGTTACACCTCGTCAGACATCGCAGATCCAGATCCCATCACTCCAAACATGCTGCTGATGGGGCGGCACGACCCCTCCATACCACAAGTGGTCTACACCGACTCTGACATCCTGAGCAGGCGCAGGTGGAGACAGTGCCAGGCCCTTGCGGACCAATTCTGGGCTAAGTTCATCAGGAACTACCTGCCCTCTCTTCAAACCCGCTCCAAGTGGCAACGAGACCGGGAGGACCTCATCGTTGACAACATCGTGATGATTGTCGACCCTCAACTCCCACGTGCCCTGTGGGCAAGGTCACTGCTGTCATCCCTGGAGCAGATGGCAGGGTACGTACTGCACAGGTGCAGGTCAAGGACCGGACCTACACACGCCCAGTCTCACGCCTGGTGAGACTCCCTTCACTCCCTCAGGACACCTCTGCCTGACATCATGGACACAACTTTGTTCTACAAAGTTGGGGGCGGCTGTTCAGAATTGCGGTGCCAGGTCTTAATTATTTTGACCTTTAAAAGTAGTAAACAGGCACCCTTGTCAGACATAGTGGCTCCCAACTTGTTAGTTGTCAGGGCAACCGACCTCCTCCCTGTTGTTGTGCACGCGCTGTGCACGTGGACTGACCAATCACCCGTTGTTTGTGCACACGCTGTGCGCGTGGACAGGGCATCTTACAACACGCCAACTTCAGACACCCTGGCGCCACTGTCCATCACACGCCAACTTCAGACACCCTGGCGCCACTGTCCATCACATGCCAACTTCAGACACCCTGGTGCCACTGTCCATCACACGCCAACTTCAGACACCCTGGCGCCACTGTCCATCACACTGTGTTGCGTGGACTATATAAGATGCGCACAAACATCGAAGAAAACACAGCACACATCAGACGGGGACGCCATGCAACACCTGCTTCTCATCAGTGAATATTTGGATCCGTTTCTCTCTTTCTCTCTCTGTTTCATTTCTTTCTTGCTTTCTATCGCGGACGTGTCAGGATCCAACGTCCATCATTTGTGCCGTGTGAGCATTCCGTGCGTCCTTGAATTAAAACCACGGTTTACACTGTTTCTCATGAGTGGACATCCATTAATTCCTGTTCTAACCGGACAGCCTGGGTAGCTTGCTGTATACCTGAGCCAGTGTCCCTCTTATACAGTCCTTTACCCTGTCCATCACCGGACAACCATTTTTATAATACATTTTCTCAGTTTAAACATTTGATATGTCATCTATGTTCTATTCTGAATAAAACATGGAATTTTGAAACTTCCACATCATTGCATTCCATTTCTATTTACAATTTGTACTTTGTCCCAACTTTTTTGGAATCGGGGTTGTACTTAAACCAGCCCATCTGGCACCAACAAGCATGCCATGGTTAAAGTCACAGTGATCACATTTTTTTCCTCATTCTCTTATTTGATGTGAATATTAATTGAAGCTCTTGACCTGTACCTGCATGATTTTATATATTGTGTTACTGCCATATGATTGAATGATGACATAACTGCATGAATGTGCATGTGTACATGTATTTTAATAAATAAGGTGGACAGTGAGAGTATACTTTTATAAAAAAAAAAATAGCTAATGGTGATTGCATGTAACATTTCATAAACTTATGTAAACTCTACAATTTACTTTTTATAATATAGTAAATAATAACTGTGTCCACAAAATTACGAACAAATCAGTTAGCATTAGAACAAACAGAAGGACAGGAAAATAAAGTGGGCATTAGACATCATAGGTGCATTTTTTTTAAACATGTAAGGTGTCTTGAAATGGTATTTATCCCCCTTAAAAATAATCAAATGCATTTGGATTGTCAGTGACATCTTGATATTTTGTGCTACGTCATATTTTATTTTAAAAGACGGAGTTCAAAAATAATTAATTTAAAGTGATATTGTTTTATGTGGGGCGGCACGGTGGTGTAGTGGTTAGTGCTGTCACCTCACAGTAAGAAGGTCCTGGGTTCGAGCCCCATGGCCGGCGAGGGCCTTTCTGTGCGGAGTTTGCATGTTCTCCCCATGTCCGCGTGGGTTTCCTCCGGTTTCCCCCACAGTCCAAAGACATGCAGGTTAGGTTAACTGGTGACTCTAAATTGACCGTAGGTGTGAATGAGAGTGTGAATGGTTGTCTGTGTCTATGTGTCAGCCCTGTGATGATCTGGCGACTTGTCCAGGGTGCAACCCGCCTTTCGCCCGTAGTCAGCTGGGATAGGCTCCAGCTTGCCTGCGACCCTGTAGAAGGATAAAGCGGCTAGAGATAATGAGATGAGAGATGAGATTGTTTTATGTAAGAAAATATCACATGACAAAACTTACTAACTGAAAAAGGCTGTTTGCAAAAGTTTAAGTTCTTTGGTGTGGAAGCTCCAAGTTTACACAGACGAAATACTGTATATTGCCTTAACAATGACACAAATGAGTTACAGTTAGCCTCTACCTGTAACTTGTTTAAAAAAAAAAAGGTAACCTTATAAAAGGCCCTTAGTTCAAGTACCATTGGCCAGAACATGAATCTGAAGGAAAGCTTTGAAAATGAAAACCAAACAGTAGTCTCAGGAAATTAGAGATGAAAATTAAAGAAATTACAAACATACATAAGATAGGAAAAGGCTACAAAATAATATCCAAGTAATTGCAATTGTGAGGAAATGGGAGATGCATCATACCACCCAGACACTGCCCAAACAAGGCCATCCCTCAAAAATCAGCATCAGAGCAAAAGGGGAACTTGTAAGGGAAGTCACAGAGAGGCCCATTAAGGAGCTACGGAGTTCAAGGGCTGAGACAGGAATGCACCAGTCAACATTATCAGGAGCTCTCTATACAAATGGTGTTCTGGAGTTCAGAGTGACCCAATTAAAATGTGGAATGGTTTACGAGACAGTGCTAACTACTACACCACCATGCCGCCCTGCTGCCCCACCCAGCTGGCATTTTAAAGGAAATTCATTTTGCTCGAGCACTATTTGGTCTGCAAAAATGGAAGTTTGATTTTTGAAATATGCGACTACTTTTATTTAAAATAAGTTTGAGAATAAATCCACCGGAGAATCCTTTTTAAAACAGGTTAAAAATAATTAGATGGATAGAGGGTAAAGTAGGATGAGTAAACAATTTTGACTTAATAAATATTTTTGCTTAATTTATGTTTAATATCGCTTAGTCATTCTCATCTAGATAATGGGGGGGGGGAGGTGGCCCCTCAGTGCCCCATATTGGCCAGCTGCCATTGCATATACATGTAAGTAAAATTTTTTTAAATAGCATCCATTGCTCTAATCCAGGACAGGTGCATGTAATCAGTCTTTGAGGTGCGCATTGCTCAGAGCATGGAAGCACGCAAATAAGAGACCAAAGCACGTGGATGTGACAGGCAGCAAAATATTTTAATATACATGTTATTTGTTGCATTGACTGTCAACAATTTTAAAAATTAATTAATTATCAGCATGGTAAAAGCAATCGTACTTCTTGTAATTTCATCAGATATCTTCAGGGAACTAGTTTATCTAAAAAATAAAGCCCACAGAATGTTTTCGACTCAAGCCATGCCAGATTTCCATTATAACACCGATTCACTCATAACATGGCTGGATTCTTGGGATCCCACCTACCATGTTATAATGATGCTCCACTGTATTTGTTTTCAGTAAAAATTGAAAAATGCTGTATTCAATTATACACATGTATATACATGTACATAAATGTATCCAAGTATATAAATGCCACAATGATGGTAAAAAGAAAGCACAAGCTGGAACTAGATTGTGTTTCTGCAGAGAAAATGCCAAGTGTGCTTGCTCAGCTGTGGCAGTGTCACCAACAGAAACTGGGTCAGACATGAGACCTCACGCTACAAAATCTATTTTTTACATGAGCTACAGAAAGTGAGTGTGTGTGTGTGCGCGCGTGCGCGCGTATGTGTGGTGTGGTGGGGGGCAAAGTGTCACCAACAGAAACTGGATGAGACTTTATGTTGCAAATTCTTTGTCTTTCACATGGTCTACAGAAAGTGTGTGTATGTGTATGGCAAAGTGCCATCAAGAGAAACTGGATCAGACATGAGACTTCACGCTGCAAAATCTTTTTTTTTTATGATATACAGAAAGTGTGTGAGATTGTGTGTAATTTGTATAGTGTGTGTGTAGTGCGTGTACTTTGTGTGGCTACATGCTCTAAAATCTCAGTTTAAAATGGCTCAACTCGCAGCGTGACATAACACTTAGAGCTCTTATTTTTTTTATTTTATTTTTTTAGTGACCTACAGCTGGTGCTGGCTAAATTAGCAAAGAGAGAGTGTGACGTGGTTTAAAACCAAGATTTTAGAGCATGGAGCCACACACACTACACTATACACACTACACACACTTTGCCACACACACTTTCTGTAGATCATGTGAAAAAAAAAAAAGATTTTGCAACACAAGGTCTCATGTCTGATCTAGTTTCTGTCAGTGATACTTTGCCCCCCCCCCCCCCCCCCCACACACACACACACACACTTTCTGTCAATCGTGTAAAAAAGATTTTGTAGTGCAAGGTCTCAAGTCTGATCCATTTATTTATATGCTACACAGTTAGGCATACGGATTTAAAAACTGATAAGTATGGTAAAATACTTGTAAAGCTAGCAAAATTACAATGTAAACAGAGAATATAAACTGCTAAGTTGCTCCAAGCGACCACTACCTGACGTCATCGCACATGTCATCACCACAGGAAGCCCATCTGGCATTTTAAAGAAAATTCATTTTTCTCTAACACTATTTGGTCTCCAAAAACAAAAGTTTGATTTTTGAAATCTGCAACTACTTTTACTGAAAATAAGTTTGAGAATAAATCTGCTGGAGAATCCCTTTAAGCTGTATTTATTTAAATTTTATGTGAAAACCTACAATTTCTGTATACAGTACTTCTGCCTGCCGGGGTGCCAGCCAAATGAATGTGTATGTGGCTACACAAACTTTTAGAGAGCAGGTGACCTGAGGCTGTGTTTTTATTGGCAGATTCAAGATTTGGCCTGAAGTGCAGCAAAGTGCACCCTGGACATGCCTTCTTTTATTAGCAGCCAATTGGAATTTTTTAAAGGATTTTTTTTCCCACGTTTGAACAGTTTCCTATGGACCTTCATATTTGCAGCTGCCACTCACTGCTGCTCATTAGACTGGAGCTTTCACAAGATGGCAAGTTCAAGTGGATCTGCGGAGAAAGGAAATTCTGTTATTTATTGACAAACATCCTTTACATGGCACACTGGAAGAAAAAAAGAGAATAAAGGAGCTTGGACCAGACCAGCCCAATTTAAACATTAAGAGGCAGGTGATCGGGAGCAGGTTTACACTTGAGGCTTCTCCCACTCTTATTATGACATACAGAACTGGTGAGCAGAATAGATGATGATGAAGAACGTGATCACGTTGATTTTGTTGATCATATTTAATGGCATGCATTCTTTCATCCTACTTTCTTTTGGTTTCTTTAAATAAAAAAGTGTTCCTCATAATGTGAATATGAGGATCTTTGGGAATTTTCAGAATTTTAGGAGCCATGAGCTGACTGTGTTACAATAGTTTTCATGAAATAGTGATCTGTACTATTACAGCACTCCACTGTAATGAATGTTGACTGAAAATGTACTTTAGGAACATATTGGTTTGTAATAAAAAAAAATACTTTTTGGAACAATCTGTACAAATGTAACCTGTAATCCAGACAAATCTGATTACTTTTAAGAGGGTTGAATACTTCTGCAAGGCACTGAAACTATTGTGACCCACCTTTGGCCCTCTTGGTCCTCTTGGCCCAGGTACTACCTCTGCCTATCAAAAAGCATGTAAAATCATATTAGAGGGGAAAGCATGCCAAAGACACCAATCATGAATTAACTTTGAGTTAAATAAAACAGGAAAATAGAGCTGCAATGACTGGTGTCCCATCCAGGGTGTGTTCCCAGGATAGGCACTGAATCCACCATGACCCTAGGCTGAAAACATATCTGTTTAGTCAAGCCTTTTGTTAATGGTGTTTATGAGGTAAAGGAGTAGATCTGGAGGGTCCTCAGACATAGAGTGTTTTGGTAAACTGGGATGTATGGATGCTGTCAGTCCCCACTCGCTTGCTCACTCGAGTTTGTTGACGGTGTAGTGGCTGGCTGCTTTATGTCCCGGGGCTCCCTCATGCCTGTGTTACCTTCTGGCTCTCTCCTTTTAGTTATGCTGTCATAGTTAGTTGCCGGAGTCCCTGCTTGTACTCGGTGCAATATGTATACTGTTCCTACTTATTCAGGTGACATTGGGCATACCTAACCACCTGTGTTTTCTTTCTCTCCCCCCCCACCACAAATCTGTCCCTCTGAGTTACATGGAGTCAACAGGAAATCTTTTGGTGGAGAGGGTGGAGACCTCGACTGGCTATCGTAGCCTGCAGGGAATCGGCCGTCAGACATTCTGTCGCATGTCCCAGACCCGGTGAAATGTAACTGAATTGTCTTGGCCAGGCCTAAGGGTCCCATCTGCATCTCATCATTGCTGAGGAGTGTGCTCCCATCACCCAATCAAGCATCCAGCCAGAGCAGGTCATGATATATTTTTTACCATATTAACATGCCATTGTGTGTTATGCCTGATGTAAAGACTCTCGTCTCTGCGAGCCTACCACACAGATTTAATACTTGTCATTTTTAGGGCATACCTAACAACGTGTTTTCTTTCTTTCTCTTACCCCCCCCCCCATCTGTCCCTCTGAGTTACATGTTGATCCTGGGATTGAGATGCTGGCCTCTTCTGCCCCTCGGACCTGCTTGATCCATCCTGGTGCCCTGTGTCTGGTCGGAGTTTTATCGCCCCACTCCTGTGAAGGACGGCCCCATGAGGACAGTTGAGGGTTATACCTGTTAAAACTGTTAATATTATAGTCAGGCTGTCTGTTGTTGCCCAAATGAGGATGGGTTCCCTTTTGAGTCTGGTTCCTCTCGAGGTTTCTTCCTCATGTCGTCTGAGGGAGTTTTTCCTTGCCACCGTCGCCACAGGCTTGCTCATTGGGGATAGATTAGGGATAAAATTAGCTCATGTTTTAAGTCGTTCAAATTCTGTAAAGCTGCTTTGCGACAATGTTTATTGTTAAAAGCGCTGTACAAATAAACTTGATTTGATTTGACCCTGACCAGCTGTTACTGAAAGTGAGTGAGTGAAGAAAATGGGATGGGGTTGATACAAACCAGAAACACAACCTTGCAACCCTGCCATGCACACCATTGTTCAGTGTTCTCCTGATGGTGGACTCATGAACATTAACATTAGCCAATGTGAGAGAGGCCTTCAGTTGCTTAGAAGTTACCCTGGAGTCCTTTGTGACCTCGTCAACTATTACATGCCTTCCTCTTGGAGTGATCTTTGTTGGTCGACCACTCCTGGGGAGGGTAACAGTGGTCTTGAATTTGTACACAATCTGTCTGACTGTGGATTGGTGGAGTCCAAACTCTTTAGAGATGGTTTTGTAACTTTTTCCAGCCTGAAGAGCATCAACAATGCTTTTTCTAAGGTCCTCAGAAATCTCCTTTGTTTGTGCCATGATACACTTCCACAAACATGTGTTGTGAAGATGAGACTTTGATAGATCCCTGTTCTTTAAATAAAACAGGGTGCCCACTCACACCTGATTGTCATCCCATTGATTGAAAACACATGACTCATTTCACCTTCAAATTAACTGCTAATCCTAGAGGTTCACATACTTTTGCCACTCACATATGTAATATTAGATCATTTTCCTCAATAAATAAATGACCAAGTATAATATTTTTGTCTCATTTGTTTAACTGGGTTCTCTTTATCTACTTTTAGGACTTGTGTGGAAATCTGATGTTTTAGGTCATATTTATGCAGAAATGTATAAAATTCTAAAGGGTTCACAAACTTTCTAGCGCCACTGTATGTCTAGGGAATACAGGCTTCTGGTAGTGAATGTAATGAGTGAGATCAGGGATCAGAGTGAGAGTCAGAAAATGATTGTGGTGTAGCAAGAGATATAAAAGATACAATGAGTACCTGCATTTCACCTTCAAATTAACTGCTAATCCTAGAGGTTCACATACTTTTGCCACTCACAGATATGTAATATTAGATCCTCACAGCGTGTGAGTGTTAGGTTCTAAGTGTAAGGGCAGGGTTGAGTGTCTAAGGGAAGTTGGCGGGGGCAGATCCACAGAGGGTCTGTTTTGTTTTTGTGTTTCTTTAAGTTTCTCGAAGGAACCCTCTTGGAGGAGGGAGGTGTGATGACCCTCTGTGTCTCTGTTGGTCTGGGCTACCACAGAGTCTTGGCTGGTGGGAATGGCAGAGAGGTTGATTGGAATTAGCCGCACCTTGCAGCTGGCTTTAAATGCTGGGTATAACTTGCCCCTAGCCACACTCGATCCAGCCCTTACACTTAGAGCCTAACACACTCTCACTCCTCCATGACATGTAGGCAGTGTTCAAACATGGTCTGAAGGCACCTCAAAATAGTTGCAGGACTGCTTTGAAAGAAAAAATTGGGATATTTTTGAACATCATGACTTGGAAGAGTACACTTCAGCTGTGCTCAGCTACATTAATGGAAGCCACAGTTATAGAACAGCCTTCCAAGTAGTGTTTGGGAATCAGACAGTCTCAGTGTTTAAGTCTAGGCTGAAAACATATCTGTTTAGTCAAGCCTTTTGTTAATGGTGTCTATGAGGTAAAGGTGTAGATCTGGAGGGTCCTCAGACAGAGTGTTTTGGTAAACTGGGATGTATGGATGCTGTCAGTCCCCACTCACTTGCTCACTCGAGTTTGTTGACGGTGTAGTGGCTGGCTGCTTTATGTCCCGGGGCTCCCTCATGCCCATGTTACCTTCTGGCTCTCCCCTTTTAGTTATGCTGTCATAGTTAGTTGCCAGAGTCCCTGCTTGTACTCAGTGCAATATGTATACTGTTCCTACTTATTCAGGTGACATTGGGCATACCTAACAAACTGTGTTTTCTCTCCCTCTCTCTCCACCCCCACCCCCCCAAATCTGTCCCTCTGAGTTACGTGTTGGTCCTGGGATCAAGATGCTGACCTCTTCTGCTCCTCAGACCTGCTTGATCCATCCTGGTGCCCTGTGTCTGGTTGGAGTCTCATCGCATCACTCCTGTGGAGGATGGCCCCATGAGGACAGTTGAAAGTCACACCTGGAGGACACTCTGGACTCTTACAGTAATGCTTTTTTGGCCGAGAACTACAGTTAACTTGCTAACTTTAGGACTGCAGTTGTCATGAACAGTTTTGCACTCAAGTTTCCGTCAATGAAGAGTTTTTAACATCAATGAAACTGACTTCATGTTAAAACTGTTAATATTATAGTCATGCTGTCTGTTGTTGCCCAAATGAGGATGGGTTCCCTTTTGAGTCTGGTTCCTCTCGAGGTTTCTTCCTCATGTCATCTGAGGGAGTTTTTCCTTGCCACTGTCACCACAGGCTTGCTCATTGGGGATAGATTAGGGATAAAATTAGCTCATGTTTTAAGTCATTCAAATTCTGTAAAGCTGCTTTGCGACAATGCTTATTGTTAAAAGCACTATACAAATAAACTTGACTTGACATTAAAAACTGTGCTGATATTGTCTCTGTTGAGAAGTGTATCCAGGTGTATCCTAACCACAAACCATGGATGACAAAAGTAGTCCAGATCCTGGTGAGAGATAGGAACACCACTTTCAGGTCTGGCAATAGGGCACAGTACAGTGCCCCAATGAGGCATCAAAGCAGCTTATAAGAGGAAGATTGAGGACCACTTCTACAGTCACAACACTGCAGGTGTGGCAGGGACTTCAACACATTGCCAACTACAAGTCCAGTAACCTTACAGCTGTTGATGGAGACCATGCTGGCTGAGGAACTGAACTTTTTTTTTGCCCACTTTGAGGTGAAGGCACCAGAGGCAGCTACATTCCACCCACTAGCCCACAGCAGCCATACTCTCACAGTGCAGGATCATGAGTTAAGGCACACATTGAGGGGGTGAACCCAAAGAAATCTACTGAACCTAATGGGATGTCAGGGAGGGTGCTGAATGAATGTGCACACCAACTCACTGGGGCCTTCACAAAATCTGTCCCCATCCCAGTCTGTCCCTGTCTCAGTCCATGATCCCACCCTGCCTGAAAGCCACTACAATCATCCCATTGCCAAAAAAAAGCACCACCAGCAGCCTTCATGACTACTACCCGGTGGCATGGTTATGAAGTGTTTTGAAAACTGGTCAGACATCACATCATTTCCAGCCTCCCACCCACATTGGACTTACACCAGTTTGTGTACAGAGCTAACAGATCTACAGAAGATGCCATTGTCACAGCTCTCCACACAGTACTGACTCATCTGGAATATCAAAGGAGCTATGCAAGGCTACTCTTCATAGACTTTAGCTCTGCTTTCAACATGATCACAAACAGACTGGCCAACAAATTACTGGACTTAAGACTATCACATACCATCTGCTACTGGATCAGAGACTTGCTAACGGATCACTCTCAGAGAGTCAGAATAGGCCCCCATCCCTCAGTCTCAGCACCAGTTCTCCATGACTACATGACTGCGGCGGCGGATGAGCCAGTGTGGCCAACGGCAATGTAATAAGATGCTAGTCAGCTATGTGGCTAGGATCACAAGTCCAGTGAGGTTGACTACTGCAACTGAGGAAGGCAACGGGAAACCATCTCAGTTTTTTTTTTTCCTTGATACCCTATTGCATCCATGACAGTTATAATGAATGATATGAGTAAGGACGTGAAGGGGACCTTAGCTATGCAAGGTGTCGCGTCCAGCAGGAGAGGAAGGGGGACCTCTCAGGTCGTCAACATGCGAAATCCCTTCAATACTAGATTGCGAATTGGTACTTGGAATGTTCGTACAATGACGAGAGAAGAAAAGCTGGAGAATGTGAAACAGGAGATGAGTAGGTTGAGAATTCAGATCCTCAGTCTGACAGAGGTGTGCTGGAAGGAGAAAGGTGACTTTTACAGTGATGAAGTATGAGTCATTTATTCTGGAGGAACAACGCGCGAGAGAGGTGTCGCTCTTATATTAGATGGCCACGCTGCACAATGTGTGGAGAGAGTTGTGCCATTCAGTGATCGACTTATGATGGTAAAGTTACACGGAGAGCCAGTGGACATCATGATAGTGGTGGTATACATGCCTACCACTGCTCACACAGATGAGGAAGTAGAGGAGATGTATGAGAACATCGAAGAAGTTTTGAACAACGGGAAAGGGAATGACTATCTAATACTGCTAGGTGACTGGAATGCAGTTGTTGGCAAAGAGAAAGACGGCTCAGTGACAGGCCATTTTGGTCTCGGTACACGCAACGAAAGAGGTGACATGCTGGTAGACTTTTGCAAGCACAGAGGTCTCACGATTACTAACACATGCTTCGAGCACCACCCTAGAAGGAGATACACATGGAAGGCCCCAGGAGATACTTGTCGACTACAAATAGACTATATCATCACTAGAGAGAGATATCAGAACAGCGTGAAGCAGGCTAGGGCCTACCCAGGAGCTGACTGCGACTCGGATCACAACCTAGTCGTGATGCAAGCCAAACTAAGATTACAGAGAGTAGTAGGCAGTAGAAAGATCAAAAAGTGGAACAGAGAGAACCTTAAAAAGGACAACCATGATAAATTTATGGAGGATGTTGATAAATATCTTGAAGATGGGAACGTGCTTTCTGGGGACACTGTGGAGAGTAGGTGGAACCTGTTAAAAAGTGCTATATTAAAGAGTGGAAAGGATAATATCGGTTATGAAACATGGAGGAAGGCAAAGAAACCTTGGGTCACCGAGCAGATGCTGGATAAGATGGAGGAAAGGAGGAAATGGAAGAATGTAAATACGGAGCACGGAAGAGTGATGTACAGGAAATTGAACAATGAGATACGCAGAGAAACAGATAAAGCTCGTGTAAGCTGGTGGGAAGGTCAGTGTAGAGAGCTGGAAGATCTGGAAAGAATGGGCCGGTCTGACTTGGTGTACGCAAAGGTGAAGGAGCTATCCAAGGAAAATAGAGGCGGGAAGAAACAGGATAATGTGCTCAGTAAGGATGGAATCCTGCTGACAGAGACAAAGGATATTAGCAACAGATGGAAGGAATACATAGAGGACTTATACGCAAGTAAAGAGAAACCAGACGAGCTGCCCTTAGAGCTGGAGGAGGAGGTTGATAAAGACAGCCGTGGGCCTGACATTTTGAAGGAGGAAATATTGCAGGCGATTGATCATCTAGCCGACAGGAAATCAGAAGGAGCTGATGGAATACCAGCGGAAATGTGGAAAACATTTTTTCCATTTCAGTCCACGGCTGAAGGACTCGAGGCTTTTGTGGAGCTATGCTACACTATCTATAATACCGGTATTTGGCCGGAGGAATGGTTGACGTCAGTGATAGTACGCATAGAGAAAAGATCTCAAACAACAAGATGCGATGAACACAGAACCATCAGCTTGATCGTGCATGCCTCAAAGGTTATTTTGCATGTTCTGACAAACAGAATAGAACCAAAAGTCAAAGCATTTATCAGCAACGATCAGTTTGGTTTTCAGAAAGGGGTTGGCACCAGGGAGGCAATAGCAGTTATGAGATTGCTTAGTGAGAGGTGTATAGACCACAATCAGGACATATACGTGTGCTTCGTGGACTACGAGAAAGCGTTCAACAGAGTAGACTGGGTGAAACTCCTAGAGTTGCTCAAGAGAATAGGGATCAACTGGCATGATCGTAGACTGATCGCAACACTGTATATGGGTCAGACGGCAGCAGTTACACTGAAGGACGGCTTGACTAATCCTGCAATGATAGGACGAGGAACCAGACAGGGGTGCTGCTTGTCCCCTTTGCTGTTCAACATCTATGCAGAAGCTATGTTAAGAGAAGCGCTAGACCAGGTGGATGAAGGCATTAGAGTAGGTGGACATCTCATCAAGACAGTGAGATACACGGATGACCAGGCTACAGTTGCCAGCTCAGCCTGTGGTCTACAACTTATGATGGACAAGATGCAGGAGACTGCAAAAAGCCGTTGTAAAGCCCCTTCTTAAAAAAATAATCTGGATCCTTCAGTATTAAATAACTACAGGCCAATATCAAATTTACCATTCATTGGGAAAATCCTTGAAAAAATTGTCTTCAATCAATTAACTGCCTTCTTGATAGCAAACAGCGTTTTGATAATTTTCAGTCAGGATTTCGTGCCAATCATAGCACTGAAACAGCGCTGAGTAAAGTTATAAATGGCATACGTCTTAATACTGATGCAGGCAAAACATCGGTCCTGGTATTACTGGACCTCAGTGCAGCTTTTGATACTATTGATCACAACATACTGCTATATCGACTTGAACACTGGGTTGGATTGACTGGTAAAGTTATCAATTAGTTAAATTCATACTTAAAAGATAGAAGCTTCTTTGTTACCCTGGGAAATTGTTCCTCAACGTCAATGTCCTTGACCTGTGGTGTCCCCCAGGGGTCGATTCTTGGACCATTACTTTTCAACCGTTATATGCTCCCACTTGGGCAAATTATCAATAAAAATTCAATTTTGTATCACTGCTATGCAGATGACACCCAAATTTATTTCGCTCTATCACCTAATGATTATGCCCCCCTTGAATGTCTCTACCAGTTTATTGATCAAATCAATAGCTGGATGTCACAAAATTTTCTTCAGCTGAACACAGATAAAACAGAAGTAATTCTATTTGGAAAAAAGATGAAAGACTCAAGATTACCACTATTCTTGACACAAAAGGGATGAAAACTAAAGAAATGGTTAAAAATCTTGGTGTTTTTATTGACAGCGAGCTAAACTTTGACAGTCACATGAAAGCAATCACTAAAACGGCATTTTATCACCTAAAAAACATTTCCAAACTAAGAGGACTTATGTCAAAAAATGATCTGGAAAAACTAATACATGCCTTCATCTCTAGTAGGGTTGATTACTGCAATGGCCTTTTCACAGGCCTGCCAAAAAAGACCATCAAACGACTTCAGCTGGTTCAAAATGCAGCGGCTAGGGTTCTCACATGAACAAAAAGAACAGAGCACATTACTCCAATTCTAAGGTCCCTTCACTGGCTTCCAGTTAGCTACAGAATTGACTTTAAAGTATTGCTGCTGGTGTACAAATCTCTAAATGGTACAGGGCTCAATTACCTCTCTGATATGTTGCAGTGGCCTAACCCAATCAGATCTACCAGATCAAAACAGAAAAATTTACTATTAAAACCAGTTGTTAAAACAAAGTATGGTGAAGCAGCTTTTAGCTACTATGCAGTACAGCTATGGAACCAACTGCCAGAGGACATTAAAAATGCTCCTGCTGTTGGCAGTTTCAAATCTAGGCTAAAGACCAAGCTGTTTTCAGATGCTTTCTGTTAAATAATTAATATTGTCCTTTTTTTTAATAATTTTTACTTTCTCTGCATGTTTTAAATTTACTTTAATTTTAAATTTTATTCTATTTTATTCTTTATTCTATTCTGCTGGTTTCTTTTTTTTCCTCCTCCTATTTCTACTTCATTTTATTATTTTATTTCTACTATTGTTTAATTCTTATTATTTTCTTTTAATTCTTTTAATTCTTTTAATTATTTTAATTAATTGTTTTAGAATAAAAATAAAATTATTTTATGTAATTTTATTTCTCTATTGTTTACTGTTTTTGTTTTTACTTCTGTAAAGCACATTGAACTGCCATTGTGTATGAAATGCGCTATATAAATAAACTTGCCTTGCCTTGCAACGGAGTATGGCATGAAAATCAACGCCAAGAAAACCAAGGTGATGAAAATCTTGAAACAGCCTGGGGAAGAATTCACGGTACGCCTTGATGGTAAACTACTGAGCCAAGTGAAACAGTTCTGCTACCTTGGAAGCATATTGATGCAAGAGGGGTACTGCGACATAGAGGTCAAGTCGCGAATCGCAAGGGCAAAAGACGCATTCTCTAAGAGAAAAGAGCTCCTGACCAAGTCGTTTAGCCTGCCGTTGAAGAAGAGAATAATTAAGACAGTAATCTGGAGCGCTCTGCTCTATGGCTCAGAAAGCTGGGCAATGCGAAAGGATGAGATCAGGAGAATTGAGAGTTGTGAGATGTGGTTGTGGAGGAAGACCCTAAACATCCTATGGTCAGACAAAGTCTCCAATGAGGAGGTACTAAGGCGGGTTGAAGAAGAAAGGTCGCTGATTGATACAATTCAAAAAAGGCAGAAAGCGTGGCTAGGTCACACCTTCAGACACGGAGAACTGTTGGTTATTGTGATGGAAGGAAGAATTGAGGGAAAGAGGCCTCCGGGTCGAAGAAGATGCGGCATGATGGACTTAGTGAAGTGGGAGGCGGGCTCATATGAGCAAGCTAAGAGACTGGGAGAGAGTCGGATGCTGTAGTGTCCAGATCTGCTTATATAGCAGACCACCAGAGAGAGACATGACTGTACCCTCACATCTGAGTAATGCCATTATTAAATTTGTGGATGATGCAACTGTGGTGGGTCTCATCTCTGGAGAAGATGAGGCAGCATACAGAGATCAGGTTCAGAGGCTGTCAATGTGGTGCACACAGAACAACTTGGTCCTGAACACCTCCAAAACCAAAGAGCTGATCATCGACTACAGAAAGAAAAAAGTCTGATCCACATCCTCTGTCCATCAATGGAGACTGTGTGGAGAGGGTTTCAGACTTCAGGTTACTGGCTGTACATGTGGATGATGACCTTTCCTGGGATACCAACACCACAGCACTGGTAAAGAAGACACAACAGCATCTCCATTTCCTGAGGATATTCAGGAAAAACAAACAAACAAACAAACCCGGCTTACAAACTGCTGGTGTCCTTCTACCAATGTTTCGTTGAAAGTGTGCTGCGTTACTGCATCTATATTTGGTTTGCCAGTTGCTCAGCAGCACATAAGAAAGCACTCCAAAGGGTCATCTCTACCGCTCAAAAAAATATTGGCTGCTCTCTACCCTTCCTGGAGGATATTTACATAACACGCTGCCTCAGAAAAGCTTGCATCCTCAAGGACCCATTGCATCCCAGACCCACCTATTCCAAATGTTGCATTCTGGAAGGTGTTTCAGGGCAATAAAAACAAGAACAAACAGACTGAAAAACAGACTTTATGCCAGAGCCATAACAGCATTAAACATGGACATTCAGACAGAATGAACACCCTGGAATAATGATAATACTGTACAACATTGTCATTAACCAGTATATGTGCACTACAGTGAAGATGAGCAATATTGACTGGGAATGTGCAATATCTTTTCAATATCTTTTGAATATGTGTGTATTTTTAATAGGTGTCTTGCATTGATCTTCTACTTACCTTTTATGTGATTTGCACGAGCAAAGGAAAGCCAACCAATTTTGTTGTACTGTAATTGTGCATTAAAATGACAATAAAGGTCTATCTATCTATCTCTCTATCGGTTACTCCTGGATTGGCTGAGGGGTTTCAGGCCTATGCAAAACAGCAATGGGGACCGTGTTGTGTCGTGGCCTGTGAATTGGACTCCAGTATTGTTTTCCACAGATGCATCTTGATGGTTATCAAGAAGGTTAACAAGGTGCCAGGTTATATGAATCTAGCATCTATGTGTGGGGCATTGAGTCATATACTTTGTTGTCATCAATTCAGGTTGGCCTGTCTAGTCTTAGAGTCTTGGGTTATAAGACAGTCTAATCTGCATCTCCAACTGTAACTGGTGCGTTTGCCCATTGGTGTCATTTGCTATGATGCCTGAAAGTAGCTTCCACTGGTCCATGAGCCAGTCATCTTACATCCTTACATCTGCAAGCATCTCTTCTGATGGGACATTGTTAGCGAACCTAGGGAGCCATGTTGCAATTGTGTCTAGTCTAGCCATAATTTTCATTGTGGATGCAGTTGTTATGACTGGTGGTGGGGTGTCATTAAGCTTTTTGATGTGGCTCTTCACATCACCCTGATTGATGTTAGAGGACTGAGCTACTAATGGTAGATGTTAGGCTTATGTTCATCCATGTAATGTCCATCTATTACATGTTATAGTAGCATTCCCACAATTCCCCCAACATCTGAAGCAGACCTTGTTAATCTGGCTTTTGTCCAAGCCAGTATGGCTTTCTTAGTTATATTTCTCAGTCATATTCTGAGGTAGGCTTGTGCAGTATTGGGGTCTAAACCTGGGGACCCTCACTGTTGGCTTGCCCTGACCAGGAACTCCTGTTCCTACCATTCAAACTCCCACCCTGCTGTTCAAAAGGCTGCAACTCTATCACCATGCCATCCAGCTGCATGTGTGTGCATTATATATCTTGATCCCTCCCAGTCCCACTGGTGATAGGAGCATATATCTGTAATTTTCTGATGTGAAGCTCATGGAAACAGCCCTAGGACCCCCTCCTCAGATAATGATGCACTGGAATCTCCCCCCCCCCCCCCCAAGTTTAGCTGCAGTAGGACCGATCCACAAATAAATGATGAAAGTAGAGGGCCACAGGCAGGGATGAAAGGTGAGAAAGAAATGCTCTACCCAGACTTTGCAAAAAGGGAGTTTGAAGCGATGTACTGGAAGTAGACTATGACTATAAGGAAGAGCAACATGTAGCAAGAGATAGTTTTGAAATGGAAGGAATATATTGGTACAGAGATTACAGGAGAGTCATAAGAAGTATGGCAGAGCAAGAACAGAAGAGAGATGTTCTGTTGGGAAAAATAAACCTCTCTGAGATATAGAAGAAGTGCAGAGAAGAGATGCCAACAAAATGAAAGAAAATTCCAAGACAAAAAGAAGAGAAAAGGAGTGCATAGAGAATGTCTGAACTGAGAGCTTTTCAAGAACCACTGGATGCTCAAATGAAAGAAAGCATGAAGGGTTACCAAGGAAAACTGGATAAAATTATTGATCTGGTAAATGAAACAATAAAAAAATTACATGGAGGGACAGAAACAGAGGAAATTAAAGCCGCTAGTGGCCTTGACGGGCCCTCGCACATGTGGTTCGCACGGAACGGTGCTCGGGCCCTCCACATTTCCTGCTTGGCCAGGTGGTGGCACTATAACAGGCAGGCCCATTGGGCATCAGGTTATCATAATAATCATAATATCTATTGAAGTAAGAAGTGTCCGACCACACAGTCAATGCACAGTGGCTTTCTGACACGTTTCCTGTTCATGTGGCAAGATATTAAAATCAAAAGGCCATTTCAACATATTACAAGATCTCAAAAATCCCTTCGCAATTTAATGTCAGCAACATCTTGGCATCATGTATAACAAATTTCACATGAATCTCATGAACCGTCTAGGAGGAGCATGTTAAAATTCATCATGTGTCAAAACACATATTCAAAACCCTATTCTTTCCTTGGCCAGTTGGTGGCGCTATACCAGACAGGCATATTGAGCATCTAGATGTCATAATAATCACATTCTCTAATAATCTGATAGGTTTCAGCCAAATCATTAAATGTATTTTGACTTCATGACACGTTTCCTGTTTATGTGGCGAGTATTAAAATTCATAATATTGCCATTTCAACATATTACAACATATCAAAAATCCCTTTGCAATTCAACATCAGCAATATCTTGGCATCATGTTTGCCAAGTTTGACATGAATCTGATGAATCGTCTAGGAGGAGTATGTTAAAAATGACCATGTGTCCAAACGCATATACTGTAAGCCCAATTACCTCACTTCATGTTGGGCGTGGCTAATGCAATATATATACAAAAGTTGTTTGTCTTGGGAAGAACTACATACGTACAGAATTTGGTGTGCGTAGCTGAAACTATATGCCGATCCAAGGACTCCATGACATTAGGGGCGCTATGAAGTCCCTGGGCCATGCCCGGGGCCAAACGTCTGTGGCTGAGAAGCAGTTACAATGACTGATGTATCAAATTTCTTGAGTTCTCGTGCATAGGAAATGCCTCAAAAAAAGCCAAGCGTGACAGAAAATTAATAATAATAATAATAATAAGAGGAATTAAAGCTGCTAGCGGCCTTGACAGGCCCTCGCACATTTGGTTCTGGAACCCAGGACATTCTGCCACCCAACAAAACAGTCACATGTCATATATACATCAAATGTTCAAAGGTGATGTGCATGTTGCAAATGCCATGACTGCTTGACGGATGATAGACAAAGACTGTAAATGTATGTATGTGTGTGTGTGGTGTTTTTCTGTGGTGTGAAAATGTACATTTATATATGTACAAAACTATACGTGTCTCCTCCTTATCTCTATCTTACGCTGTAATCTTAAGTCATCTTAGCTTTCCTATGTCTGCAGTGTGTGTGTACACATGCAGAGTTTTCATATGTCTGCAACAAAATGCACAATGATGGTCACTATTATTTTGTGTGTGTGTCTGTCTGTCTGTCTGTCTGTCTGTCAGAGGGGGAGAGAAAGTTTTCACCAAAATGCTCGCAGCATCAAGTCCAGCAACAAACTGCGCCCTTTTCAAGAAATGGTCTACGCTAACAACTTTGACATGGTATTTGTCTCAGAGACTTGGTTAAATAATAACATTTCAGACTCCGAAGTTTTGCCATGGGGCTATGATTTATATCAATGCGACAGGGACAGTTTTCAGTGTTTGGATTCGGAAGGAGGGGGAGTACTGATTACTTGTTTACAGCGCAAAGAACTGTGACAAGCAAAGTTGTGCGACTGCTCGGTCATTGAGCATTTGGCTATAATCACTAATAACTGTGGAAAGGTTCTGTTAGCGGTTTTTTACAGACCCCCAAGCGCTTCTGTCGCCTGGCTTCATGAGTTTATTAACATCTTGAACTCTGTCAGTTATGACAGGTTGGTTTTTGTTGGTGATTTTAACCTCCCCGAAGTGACTTGGATCGAAGGTTCTAGTTTTTGTGACTCTTCGAATTCAACCCTATTTTCATTTTGTGAGCAACTCGTAGACAAGAATGTGTTCCAGCTAACTGAATCTCCGACATGCGAAAACAATATTCTGGATCTATTGTTGGCCACTATTATTGAAGGTGTCTCCAACATCGATGTGACTGGCAGAGAGGGTGTCGCTTTGAAGTCGGATCACAAAGCAGTAACCTTTGATTTGCATTTCTCTTCAAGAGTTCCGAATGAAAACAATAAACATCAGCCAGCAATTGTTCAATCTTCAACCCTATAACGAGAAGTAATAACTTTGAAGGTTTGAGAAATCACTTGTTTAATAATCCTCTGACAAGTGCTATCTCACCAGATCAGTCAATCGAAGAAAACTGGCTTTCTTGGAAGTCTGCTCTTTTGAGTCAGGTTGAACGTTTCATTCCAAAACGAAAAATAAGGAAGTTTGTTTTGCCACCCTGGTTCGACAAAGAAGTACTTCACGTGCTCCACAAAAAGAATACCGCAAGGAAAAAGGCCATTCGCAAGGACAGCTCGAGCCTGTGGGATAAATTTTGCTCGTTATGCAAAGACCTTAAATATCTAGTACGGGCGAAGTGTACATCTTACATCAAAGATATCTCGGACTCATGCTTTTCTCAGCCTAAGCATTTTTGGAGCTACTTCAGTCGTCGATCTAAAAGTTCTTCGATACCGGAAACAGTCAACCTGAATAGGTCTTCATTCACCGAAGCTAAAGAGAAGGCAAATGCTTTCAATTATTACTTCTCATCCATGTTCAATGACAATTTTTCTATCCCCAACAATCTGCCTTCAACACCTTTCACGGATTTACGTTTGGAGTCCATTATTCTATCTGAGGAAGACGTACTGTCAGCACTTAATCGCCTTGATCCATTTAAGACTCCTGGACCAGACAATATCCATCCCAAGATCTTAAAGGAGTGTGCTTGCGAGCTCACATCTTCACTTTGTATGCTTTTCAACCAGTCACTAAGTTCTGCAAGGTTACCTTGCAAGTGGAAGAGTGCTAACATCCGTCCTCTATACAAAAAAGGTGACAAAGCAGACATTTCAAACGATAGGCAGATCTCCCTTTTGTCCATCATTAGTAAGCTCTGTGAATGCTGCGTTTTATGCAAATTGTTCCCAGAGCTTATTGATCTGCTATCTTTGCTGCAACATGGTTTTATTGAAGGAAGATCTTGTGTAACACAGCTTCTTGGGGTCTTGCATGAATTAGGGATGGCACTGGATGCTGGACAGGAAATCGATCTGCTCTATCTCGATTTCAGTAAAGCGTTCAACTCAGTCCCTCATGGTCGCCTTCTTCACAAACTTTCCCTGTTTGGTATTACGGGTTCTCTACATAGCTGGTTTGCGGACTATCTTGGTTGCAGAACTCCGCGTATTCTCTTAGACAGGGCTTTTTCACCATGGGCGAGAGTTACCTCTGGGGTTCCTCAAGGCAGCCTGCTAGCACTGTTCTAGTTTCTTCTTTATATAAACGATCTCTCCGAAGTGATAAGCACCAACACCAAAATGGCTCTCTACGCTGATGATGCCAAGTGTTATAGGGTTGTAAAGACGGCTAATGACTGAATTGCTGCAGCATGACCTGTGTTCTATGTTTAAATAGACTGAGCTCTGGGGGCTCTCATTTAATGTAGATAAGTGCGAATGTCTCAGAATTTCAAGAAAACGCAAAAGCAACATTCCGTCTATTGCGGCCAGTCCCTATACCCTGGGAGGTCACGTCTTGTCAGTTGTGCCTTCCCAGAAGGATCTTGGGGTCACAATCTCATGCAAGCTTACTTGGAGCTTGCACATTTCCATCATTGTCGCAAAGGCTAATCGCAAGCTCATTTTTTTTGCATCGTCATTGTAATAGCTTCATAGGGGCTGACCACAAGAAACTGCTTTACCTGTGTTTTGTGCATAGTAATCTTTACTATGCTAGCAAAGTCTGGGCACCCCAGTCATCTATTACTGATCTTAAGTTACTGGAGATCATCCAGAGGTGTGCAACCCGCTTCATCCTGGGGTGCCATCCCCACCATCAATTAAGGCCGGATTATAAAATGCGCTTACTCAAGCTGAATATGCTGCCAATTTCTTACTGGTTAGAATGTAGAGATCTTTGTTTTTTCTTTAAATGTCTAAATAAGCTCGTGAGCTTTCACAATAACCATTTTCTCTTATCAAGCAGCCAAACCAGAAGTGCATCTACAAATTTAAATCTCAAGCCTATGCGTTTTCGCACCTCACTGTTTAGAGAATCCTATTTTAACAGAATTTTACCAATTTGGAATAATCCCCCTCTCCCAATTAGACAATCTGGAAGCTACTTTCTTTTTAAAGACCGTATTAGAATTCACCATCTTGAAAAATTAAAATCTGTTTTTGACCCCCAGCGCGTATATTCCTGGAAAACCGTATGCCCATACTGCAGATCAACACATAGAATGAACTGCTGCTCGTGAGTCGCGCTGTTTTGTTGCATTTCTTGTAATATAATGTGGGGTTTTTTTGTTTTTGTTTATTTCTTCGTGTTTTGTAAATGGGGCTTACCTTATGGGACCTTGAGTCCATTAGTTCGCCCCTCACCTACGTGCATATTTAAGTTTTGTTAGTTATTTATTGTATGTCTCTGTCTCTTGTTTTTATTATTGTATCATGTGAAGCGAGTAGATGAAATCCAATAAAAAAAGAGAAAGTGTGTGTGTGAGAGTGTGCTCATAGATGTTGCGTGTGCATGTGTGTGCATACTTGAGAGAGTAAATATGCATATGACTGTGTGTGTGCACAGAATTGTATACGTCACCCATTCTCGTGAGTATTCATGTGTGTGTATATGATTGCAACTGTGTGTGTGTGTGTGTGTGTGTGTGTGTGTGTGTGTGTGTGTGTGTGTGCGCTACATGTACTGTAGGAGTGTGAGTGTGTTGGTGGCGCTATGTCAGGCAATTTTTGGCCCATTTCCTGCTTGGCCAGATGGTGATACTGTGATAGGCATGTGATTTAGACATGTCAATATCATCAGAATCACGATATCCAATATTTTGTAAAGTTTCAGATCAATCCATCAATGAATTAAACATTTTTCCCCATTTCCTGCTTGGCCAGATGGTGGCACTGTGCTAGGCATCTGAATTACACATGTGAATGTCATCATAATACACAATATTTTGTAAAGTGTCAGATCAATCAGTTAAGGCATTGCAATTTCTGGCACATTTCCTGCTTGGCCAGGTGGTGGTGCTGTAACAGGCAGGCCCATTGGGCATCAAGTTATCATAATCATCATAATATCTATTGAAGTAAGAAGTGTCTGACCATACAGTCAATGCACTGTGGCTTTCTGACATGTTTCCTGTTTATGTGGCAAGATATTAAAATACGTAGTGGATGTTCATTATGTCTAACTATTACAAATATTTTTAAGTTCGTTTCTTAGACAAGGATATTTTTTTAAGCTTGTTACCTTGTTAACAGTTTCGGCGAGAATCTCCCGCCTTCTTCAGAAACAGTCACCAGATGGCGAGTGGTGACGTGCCTTATCAGCTGATGTTGCGCGAATGACTCTGGTAAGAGAAAGAATCAGATGCACGACTAACAAAATCAACAATTTAAACACAGAAATAGCACAAAGAAAACAAGAATTCAAACGCCGGTTCAAATTCAGCAGGGACATGGAAAAAAATATGGAAGAACATCTGAATGCAATACAAGAACAAGAGTTTTCAAAAACAAAAACACGCCATATTAAAAAACTGAACAGACTTATCAATAAGAAACAAAATAAATGCAAGGACAAGCAAACAAACGAAAAATGGATTTGCAACCTGTCTAAACACACACTAACAACAGCAGAACGCACTATACTCTCACGGGGACTAAACTATGCCATCACACCAAATAAAATCCCGAATGAAGAATTCATATTAGCCACGGAACTAGCGTGCAATATGATACAGGACCAAGGACAGAAGGCTGCATTAAGGAACGAAATAGCAGGCATCCTCACCTCAGCTAAACCGCCACCCAGAAACATAACCAAACAGGAAATGGAAGCCATCAGAACACTCACAAAGAACAAGAAAATAACAATATTACCGGCTGATAAAGGGAGGACCACGGTTATCATGGACACTAATCAATATGAAAAACAAATGAATGAAATGCTCACGGACCCAAACACATATGAAGTATTAAAAAAAGACCCGACGGAGGAAAAGAAAAGAAGACTAAAGCTATTACTCAAACCGTTACTGGATGACAACAAAATCGATAAACAAACATACAACCACCTCATCCCCACAGCAGACATCACCCCCCGGATATACGGCACACCGAAAATTCATAAACCCGGAGCACCACTAAGACCCATAATAGACAGTATAGGATCAGTTACTTACAACCTTTCCAAGACGCTGGCAGACATAATTAAACCACTCCTCGGACTCACGGAATACCACTGCAAAAACTCAAAACAACTGGCGAAAGAACTAAAGGAAATCAAGATAAAAAAGGATGAAATGTTTGTATCGCATGACGTCATATCCCTCTTTACAAAAACACCGGTCACAAACACTCTTAACATAGTAGAAAACCGGTTAAAAGCAGACAGAACCCTGAAAAAACGCACAAAACTTACAGCACAGGACATAAAACTATTACATTTCATTTCCACTTCCACATTTTTCCAATTTAGAGGCATAATCTATAGACAAAAAGAGGGATTTGCAATGGGGGACCCGCTATCTGCCACTCTATGTAACTTTTTTATGGAGGATCTGGAAACCTGAGCCATAGAAACAGCACCGGATGACTGCAAACCTATCTTCTGGAAAAGATACGTTGATGACATTCTTGAAATAACCAAAACAGGCCACACACAACTACTCACGGATCATCTAAACTCCATAGACAACACAGGCAACATCAAATTCACACACGAAGAGGAAACGGACAAGACAATAGCTTTTTTGGACTTAAAAATACACCACACAGAAGAAGGGAACATTAGAATTACAACATACAGAAAACCTACACACACCGACCAATATCTTCTCTGGACATCTGAACATCCCATCGCACACAAAATGTCAGTAATCAGAACACTATACGACCGAGCACAGAGCATCACAGAGGAGAAAGACAGACAGGAGGAGGAACAACACATCCAACAGGCATTAAAAAACTGCCAATATCCACCGTGGGCAATTCGGAAAGGGAAATTACAGACACAAATAAAAGAAAATAAACAAACAAGAAAAAACACCGAAAAAACAAACCGGGGCTTTGTCACACTACCATACATAAAAGGAGTCACAGAACGCATCCAACGATCCATGAGGAAATACCACATCAACACCCCGGTCAAACCATACAAGAACCTCCGACAGCTGCTAGTTCACCCCAAAGATAAAATACAACTGGACAATAAATGCAATGTCATCTATGAAATCCCTTGCCGTTCATGTAATAAAGTCTATATTGGTGAAACGGGCAGATGCTTCCATACTCGAAGGAAAGAACACAAAATAGAATGTGAAAAAGAAACAACAAGAAGACTCACAAGATCCGAAAAAGAAAAAGCAAACCAAGAAAACTTAAAATCAGCCATTTCAGACCACTGCAAACGGCAAAATCACATAATGAATTGGGAAGAGGCCAGAGTCATTCGCGCTGAAGAAAATAGATTCCAGCGTTGGATTTTAGAGGCAGTGGAGATACGCAAGCGGGCGCAGAGGACGATGAACCGGGACGAGGGAGCGTATGCACTGTCGCACACCTGGAGCGCCGTCCTGGAGGAGCGACCTGACAGCAGGAGGCGTGGACTACCTGTCAAATTGGGCGGGACGTTCACGCCTCCTGCACGCAACATCAGCTGATAAGGCACGTCACCACTCGCCATCTGGTGACTGTTTCTGAAGAAGGCGGGAGATTCTCGCCGAAACTGTTAACAAGGTAACAAGCTTAAAAAAATATCCTTGTCTAAGAAACGAACTTAAAAATAAAAGATATTAAAATCATAAGGCCATTTCAACATATTACAAGATATCAAAAATCCCTTTGCAATTTAATATCAGCGACATCTTGGCATCACGTATAACAAATTTCACATGAATCTCATGAACCATCGAGGAGGAGCATGTTAAAATTCATCATGTGTCAAAATGCACATATTCAAAACCCTATTCTTTCCTTGGCCAGTTGGTGGTGCTATATCAGACAGGCATATTGGGCATCTAGATGTCATAATAATCACATTCTCTAATAACCTGAAAGGTTTCAGTCAAATCATTAAATGTATTATGACTTCATGACACATTTCCTGTTTATGTGGTGAGTATTAAAATTCATAATATTGCCATTTCAACATATTACAACATATCAAAAATCCCTTGGCAATTCAACATCAGCCGTATCTTGGCATCATGTTTGCCAAGTTTGACATGAATCTGATGAACTGTCTAGGAGGAGTACGTTAAAAATCACCATGTGTCCAAACTCATATAAGCCCAATTACCTCACTTCCTGTTGGGCATGGCAAATGCAATGTATCCCCGAAAGTTGTTTGTCTTGGGACGAACTACATACGTACCGAATTTGGTATGCGTAGCTGAAACTATATGCCAATCCAAGGACTCCATGACATTAGGGGGCGCTATGAAGTCCCTGGGCCATGCCCGGGGCCAAATGTCTGTGGCTGAGAAGCGGTTACAATGACTGATGTGTGTATCAAATTTCATGAGTTTTCATGCATGGGAAATGCCTCAAAAAAAGCCAGGCGCGACAGAAAAAAAAAGAAGAAGAATCCTTCAAAAAACAATAGGGTCTTCACACCAAACAGTGCTTGGGCCCTAAAAAAACAATAGGGCCTTCGCACAGAATGGTGCTTGGGCCCTAATGAAGATGCCCAACACAGTCAGAGAAATTAAGCCTGAGAGTGAAAATCAAATAAGACTGGGAAGACTAAGGTCTGGGAAGGATTGACCACACAATGGTCTGAGAAATGGGGAATTTGGAAAAAGCACATGAAGACAGGAAGAGTGCCTAAGACACAGAAGTACAATGCATGCACCACAGAAATAGCCATCAATACACAATCTTGATAAAAAAGGAACTCAGTCTCATTACATCCCATGGTAAAGCCAGGCCCATGAGGGACTGGCAGGAGGCCTACCCAGCATCCATGAAGAAGCCAGTAAGTGGATAAAGAATTCTGAAAAAAAAAAAGGGAAGAATTTTGGCCACAGGTCAAAGCCAATTTTCTCAAAGACAGTGACAAAGATGGTAACAGAGACAGTGACTGGGCAAATGTCCGTTTTGCCCATTAAGGACATGATTCAATTACTGGGAAATAAAGTGACTCAATACAATTGGCCAGACTTTTGTTCTGTACCAGATAACATCAGTGAAAGTGACATTGAATCTGGAGAAGTGCATTCAGAAGATTCTGAATCAGAGACAGGCGAGGAAGAGTCATAGACAGAGAGTGGTAGCATTTATATGACAATGGGGTCATATAATTCTGTAAACAATCTTCGATCTGCATGCTTAATCAGTAGTTTAAATATTATACAAGTCAAGAAAGGGACCTGTTGAACCCGAGTGCCAAGAGCATTATCATACAAAGGCAGGTAGATAGGCAGGTAATCTTCCTCCAAAATTGGCTGTGAACGAAAGAGGTTTTTCACCCACTCGTTCCCGAGGAGTGGGGAAAAAACTTCATTCAAAGCCAGTTTTGGTAGAAAATTCCTACTCTACCTGCCTTCATAACCTCTCCCTGGTCTTCCAACCATCCCTCTATGTGGTACAAAGGCACAGGGGACAGAAGAAAAAGTCCAAGTGAAAACAACATGGAAGATGGGACTGATATTGATTGAGTTCTCTATGCATCTTGCATAATGAATGGATTGACACAAAAGTTTTTACTATTTTTTCACCAGTTTACAATACTTGTCAATATTTTGCACTATTACTATTTTGTATCACTTTTGTTCACCACTCACAAAATATTATGATTTTGTATTTAGAACACAGATTTAGTTTGTAGACGGACTTAAAAGTCAGAAAGGGGGGAAATATGTGGTGTTCAAACAGTATGATCACTGTCACATGATGTATTATGAGCACAATGAGTACTTGAACATGTAACCAGTGTTAGCTCTTGCACTTAAAGTACAGAGTTAGTCAAAATTATGTTAACACTTAAATGGTTGAAACCAATCAGATCTGTAGTGGAAGTTCATCAATGGCATACTGCTGCACCATCTGTAAGTAGATGTCTGATGTCACTGTTGGGGTGTCATTATGCCAGCAGTGGTCACGGTGCACCACACATTCAGGAGAAAAATAATCCATTAGTGTTTACATAATTTTGACTAACCCTGTATATCAGTGTGAAAAGCATAATGTGAAATTATATGATACTGTACACCAGGGGTTCTCAACCTTTTTCAAGCTGGGCCCCCCCCAAAGCTGGTTCATTGCAGTTGGGGCCCCCCCCTCCTCCCAGGCCATCCCCCCCTCCTCCCAGGCCATCCCCCCCTCCTCCCAGGCCATCCCCCCCTTACCGGCCCCACCCCCACTACACCACCTTGCATAGATAGATAGATAGATAGATAGATAGATAGATAGATAGATAGATAGACTTATTTTTAGGCTCACACTATTATTATTATCATCATCATCATCATCATCAGTAGCGGTAGGTAGGCCTATTATCATTACTAGGCTATTGTTATAACTCAGACCTGGGCATTTTACAGCCCGCGGGCCGTATCCGGCCCTTTGGTTCATTCTGACCAGCCCGCGTAAGGTTAATTAGAAATTACAAAATAAACGTATTTTCTAATTTTACCTCATGCATGAACTGAATGTGCATTGCTTTTATTTTGAAGTTGTGTTCAACAAAAACACAGTGCGCGCGACACAAACATGACATGAAATCCCCCGAAACCTAATCCCGTGATAACTACTTCCGTAATTTGTCCAGACCAACCACAAACTTGTACGTCATCCTTCAAATGGTCCAGCCAATCACATAGTGTGATGTCACCAGCAGGCACTGGAGCCTGAGCCTATCTGTAGATCTGATACCTACACCGAATCAACGTTGTTGCGAACAGGTCACAAGAAGACTTTAGCCCCCAAAATGTCCGCAAAAAGAAGAAAGGTAGATGCCGAATGCAGGGCTTTCAACAAAACATGGACTGCTAAGTATGTTTATGTGAACAAACATTTTCAGTGATTAAGTTTAACAAATCCAGGTATAGATCCTCTCTCACCGATGATTATGTCAGCTGTGCTTCGCATCTCCACCTCAGACATTCAACCTGACTTTGATGCACTCGGTAAAGACCAACAGAGACTAGATTTCTCTCACTGAACAAATAAAAAACTGAAAAACACCAAATGAGGTGATTAGACTACAAATGTGGGCATCATTATTATAATATGATGTATCTTGCTTGATATTTGGAGTAGAAAGACAATATTGTGATGTCTTTATTGTGTTTTGGGGTGAATGTGACTGAAAAAAAAATGGTACAAACGTTCACATTTTGTTAACCACTGTTTTGGGAAATTTGATTAAATAAATAAAATTTTTTGTAAGGCAACCTCGTTTTTTCCATACTCTTACCAGTCTTAGCAGCTTGTAAAAACAAATATGTTATTTACTGCTTTATATAAAGAAATACAATTAATATTATGCAGAATTTAGTTCAGCCTTTTGGTCTGGCCCTCCACAAAATGTTCTGTTTCTCATGTGGCCCCATGGAAAAAATAATTGCCCACCCCTGTTATAACTGGAAGTAGCATCAGACTTCTAATGTGAGCTTGCAGGCATTATTATTATTATTATTATTATGAGTAGTGGTAGGCCTATTATCATTACTAGGCTATAGCTATATAATTATGAGGTTACATGTTTTGCTGTAATTATGATTATCATCAGTAGGCCTATTATCATTACTAGGCTATTGCTATAACTGGGAATTGGTACTAGACCTCTGATATGAACTTATGCTTTATTATTATTATTATTACTAGGCCTAATAATAGGCATATCATCTGCATGTTTTACAGAAGTTTGCAGGTAGGCGACATTAATGTGAAACCTGAGCCTGCTTTGCCTTGCAAAGATCCTCAATTCTTGGTGCAATGTCTGATAAACAATCTCAAATCATCCTCGATTTGTGCACGATGGCGGTATTTCATTTTGAGTGCAGTCATTTTTGAGAATCCTGCCTCACACAAATATGTGGATGTGAAAGGGAGGAGAATCTTCAAGGCGACATCACAGTTGAGGGTATTCCTGCATCAATGCTGCCCAGAATGATGAAAGAGGGCAGGAGGTAAAAAGTTCCTTCAGCCTACTGTCACTCTTCAGCTCAATAAGCTCTTCCTGCATATCAATTGACAGCTCGTTTGCTGTGCACACAAATGGATCTTGAACCCACGCAAAAGAGCGATAATCCTCTTTAAAGTATGTCGCAAATTCTTTTCTCATTGCAGACAGGTGCTCAGACGCTGATTGAAATAGAGAAATCATGTGACGTGCCTGCATCAGTGATAAAGTCTGCAAGGCTGGGGAACATGTCGCAGTTCCCTCGACTGATGCGGCCATGCCAGAGGTCAATTTTTTGTGTGAAGGCGTCTACTCTGTCTGCGAGGAGCAAAATATGAGTTTCGCAGCCTTGCAGAGACAGGTTGAGGCCATTCAAATGGTCAAATATATCGACCAAATAAGACAGAGACGCAAGCCATATAGTATCATCCAGATGCTTCACCAGATCTGATTTGATTTCTGTCAAAAAACACTTCACCTCCTCTCGCAGCTCATACAACCGCTGCAACACCCACCCCCTGGAAAGCCAGCGAACTTCAGTGTGCAGAAGCAGCTATTCGTGCCCTGACCCCATCTCCTGGCAGAGGACCCCAAACAAGCGAGAGTTTAGCGGCTGTGATTTGATTAGTCATTTTCACGGATTGGTTCAGCACAAAGAGAACCGGCATTTTTTTAGCAGCTAATGCTTTGCGATGGACCATACAATGTGTCCATTTCACAAGTGGAGCTACTTGCTGAACACGAGCAACTAGGCCACGCTCGCGGCCTGTCATTGCCCATGCACCATCCGTGCATAGGCCAACGCATTGGTCCCAAGCCAAACCATTTTCAGGGATAAAAATATCAAGGACATTGAAGATGGCTTCTCCTGTAGTGTGCGACTGAAGAGGCCGGCAAAACAGGACATCCTCCTCAATCGCCTTGTCACGCAGATACCTGACATAGGCAAGGAGCTGTGCCTGCCCAGCAATATCAGTGGATTCATCCAGCTGCAGCGCGTAGTAAGGACTCTGTTTTATGAACTCTATGAGTTGCTCTCTGATGTCACTAGACATGTCTGAAATCCTCCTAGCGACTGCGTCATTGGACAGTGGTACTGCACCGAGTTTGGCTGCTGCACCATCTCCTATCATTATTCTGCACGTCTTGTGTGGCAGGCAAAATGAGAGTCTCGGCAATTGTATGTGGTTTACCCAGTTTAGCTATTCTTTTGGCCACTACATACGATGCCTCCAAACACTGTTTAGACATAGTGCTGTGCACTGAAATGGCTGCCTGTTGCTGATGGAGGCCATCAAGCTTTCTTTTAAAATATTCTGCCGGTTTATCTTTAATAGCAGCATGTTTTGTTTCGAGGTGCCTTTTAAGTTTGCAGGGCTTCATGCTGTCATTTGCTAGCACCTCGGCACACACGACACAGGTCTCAGATCAGCCGTGACTATAAATCCAAACTGCAGGTATGCTTCATCGTACCTTCGAAGCTTTTTTGCAGCTGGTGGTGCGTCAGTTGCCTTGTTGGTCCTCAATAGAAATCTCTCAATTTTTGTTAATTATAATTTGGATGTGTGTCTCTGTAAAGAGACAACTATCAGGGACTAATCAGACGGGACTTATGCATGTTCTTTAATGCAAGTGTTTAACAATTTTGCAGGCAATATCAATTTTATTTGAAGACTTAAGATTGTAGTCCTGAGTGAGTGTGTGTGTGTCTTGGTCACGTGTGTCGTATGTGTTGCAACATGGTGAAAAAGGCAGAGGCTTACCCTATTAGCTAAGTGCACACTTAGCAGTTAAAAAATAGCTAGGGCTGAGATTAGGAGAGTCTTTAAAAAGACTTTTTGTGGTATTAGTCTTTAAAAAGACTGTTTGGGTTTGAAGTAAAGGCCTAAAGTAGATTGATATCAACACTGATAACAGATAGACTAGCGAGAGCTGGCACAAGCGAACTTGGCAAGAGACTAGACTAGAGTGAATGAAGCTCAACGTGTGTGCAGATGCTTATATAGTAGGCTAGCCTAGCAGTTACATGACATTGCATCACAGGCTCAAAATACTACCCCCTGTATTGGTAAATTTGAAATGAAACTGTGTGGTTGATTTGTTTCTGTTATAGTAGTCCAACCACTTGCATTTTCGACATGGGAATTTTTGTGATTTTTTTAAATGATTTTTTTTCCTGATTTTTTCCCCCTCATCCTAGCCTACTCGTGCCCCCCCCCCCCCCCCCCCCCCAGGGGGGCGGGCCCCACTGGTTGAGAACCACCGCTGTACACTGATGTGATTTACAAAACACAAAATCACACTTAAAAGAAAAATGTAATGAGCACTGAATAGTGCACAAATGTTAGACTTATTTTTTAAACTTACACACTGAAATAATGTAGAAATAATGGTGGAAATAATGGTGGTGAATGTACACCATGCTTTTGGGCTGAGCCTGAGGAATGAGTGGCAAAGTAGCCAAAAGGTGTTGTCCATTTGAATAAAGGGTGTTACTGTATCTGGTTGAAAAGTATAAGGGATATGCAAGACTGAAAAGGCAGCTTCTACGTATGTAAATTAGCTCAGCTGCTTGTTACTTTCATGTAATAAAAAAGCCTATAACTGCAACTCCTTGTGTCCAAGTTGTTTTTGGTTTTTTTTGTTTGTTTGTTTTTTGTTCAGTGCTGGACTCATTTCCTACAACATGAACAGTCAGTAGATTTGCAAGTCAAACAAAACACAAAAATCATGGCAAGTGCCCTGATGTGCTTTCTGCACATTTAAATAAAAAAAAAAGGTTATAGCAACAATTTATCCATTTTGAAAGTTATGGTGCTGTTAAAAATAGGCTTACTTGGATGCAAGCATTTGCAGTTATCTGCTTGTGACATAACCAACAAACTAGTACACTGTTTAACTTAGTGTAACACTTTCTTGGGGGTGGTGGGACATTGAAGCACCAGGTAGTCAGGTGGTTTAATTGCTTTGGCAATTTTATTTAAGCTTTTCAGCTGACTTCACACACACACACACACACACACACACACACACACACACACACACACACACACGATTCTGCCCCACAGAGAAGCTTCCTTTCTCTCTGCTTCCTACCTCCTTATTAGTTCTCCACTGTCACTGGAACATACACACACACACACACACACACACACATGATTCTGCCCCACAGAGAAGCTTCCTTTCTCTCTGCTTCCTACCTCCTTATTAGTTCTCCACTGTCACTGGAACATACACACACACACACACACACACACACGCACAGCATTAATTAGGCACTGGTGTGATCATTTTGCCACTCCCCTTCCCTGGCCTTGCCTTCCATGTACAAACTGGCACTTGAATATGCCCCTGCTACCATATACCCCCACTGCCTGACTTAGGCCAGGGAGCCATCCAGGCAGCACCCCCACCTCCTAGTGGAAGAGGTAATCCGCCACCACCATCTGTGCCCCTGGCCTGTGGACCACCTCAAACTTAAAGGGCTGCAGAGGAGTACCAACAGGTGAAATGCAAATTGGCATCCTTCATTCAGTGGAGCCACTGGAGCGGGGCATGATCTGAGCAGAGGGTGAAAGCGCACCCCAGCAAGTAGTCCTGGAGGGTGAGGAATTCCCACTCAATGGCCAGACACTCCTTCTCAATAGTGCTGTACTTGGGCAGCCATGGCCTGAAGGTTAGAGAAGCATCCTTGGGCCTAATTCCTGGGACTGGCAGGAAAACTAAGGGGAGCTGCATGAATTAACAGCACTTTCCCCTCCCTCTGTATCATGGCTGAAATCCCCTTGAACAAGGCACCGGACTCCCAACTGTAGCATAGCTGGCCACTGCTCTGGTATTTGTGGTTGCTCATTGCTCACTTGTGTGCATTCACTGCTTCAGGAATTTCACTGTGCTTGAATCTACATGTGACAAAAGTAAAGGCTTCTTCTTCTAGACCCTTGCACCAACAGTTTGCAACTAATGTACAGTACCAAGTGTTCCTCCCTGTTTTGCACTTCTGAGACAAAACAGCCCAGCCCACTATTCAATGCATCAGTCTGCAAATAAAGGGGAGAGAGAAGTCGGGGGGGGGGGGGGGGGGTGTAACAGTGGCCCCTTACCTGATTGAAAGCCCATTGAAAACTGATTGGCATGGGTCCATCCACTAGACCGGATCTGGTGCCCCCTTTTTAGTGAGGTCAGTCAGTGAGTGAGGTCAGTCATCTGAATAGTTAGGCACAAACCTATGATGATAACCAGCCAGTCCGGGAACTGTCTGACCCTCTTTTTGGTCTTGGGCCTCAGGCAGGTCGCAATTGCTGTAGTCTTGTCAATTTGGGGATTCACCTGCCCATGATGCTGTATTTCAACCCACCAAATTGCACACTTCTTTGGGCAAGTCATGAACCCTGTGCAGCTCAATGACTCCAGAACAGCCCTAAAGTGTTTTACATGCTGCAGCCAATTGTTACTAATATATATATATATATATATATATATATATATATATATATATATATATATATATATATATATATAATGATATCGTTGAGATAGGCCATGGTATAGGCAGCCTGTGAGCAAAGAATTTTGTCTAAGAAACAATGCTGGAACCCCAAATTGCCCAAATGGAAGGATGACAAACTGGTGTAAACCTAACCAAATGAGCAACCCATCAATGTGTGGCATCGGGTACACATTGAATTTAGACGCTGTTTTGAACTTTCTGTCGTCCACAGAGAACTGGTCCAACCCATTGGCCTTGGGGACCAAAACCACCAGGCTGCTCCAGTCACTGTGCAACTTCTTGATTATTCCCATTTTGAGCATGGCATTGAGTTTGTCCCAAACTACAGTTTTCTTGTGCTCAGGCAAGCTTGATGGGCAGCTACACACCACCATCCCTGGGGGCATCTCGAACTGGTGTTCTATGAGGTGGGTGCAACCGGGAAGAGGTGAGAACATGTCAGAGAACTCTGGCTGCAACTTGGCAACTTCTGTGAGTTGGGACAGTGAGAGGTGGTCTATACCGGTGACCGGGGTGGGTTGAGTAGTTAAATTCATTTTTACCTGTGGTCCCAGCTCCCTCTATGGAACGACCATGGCCAAAACCATGGGGACCCAATCATTCCATAGTTTAAGCAGACTGAAATGGTATAGGACCTGAAGGAGTCCTATCAGGCTTGGTTATTCCCCTCTTGAATTGCCACCTTAACATGGTGGAGGGATTTGAGTGCCTCAGAGATTCTAGGAGCTATGTTGTTGGGGCATTTACCCCTGGTAGGGTCTCCCAAGGCAAACAGGTCTGAGAGGAGAGGTCAGACAGAGTGGTTCAGAATGACCCTTATGAAAGGAAAAACAGGTATCTGAGTACCCTCGCCTGGACCAGGGATACTGGGACCCCACCCTGGAGCCAGGCCTAAGGGAGGGGCTTGTCGGCGAATGCCTGGTGGCCTGGCCCATGTCCATGGGGCCTGGCCAGGCCCAGCCCAAATGAGCAACACAGAACCACTCTCCTATGGACCCACCACCCACAGAAGGTGCTGTAAGGGTCCGGTGCACGGTGGATCGGGTGGCAGCCAAAGGCAGAGGCCCTGGCATTCTGATTCCTGGCTGACAAAACTGCCTTTTGGGTAATGGAATGTCACCTCTCTGGTGGGAAAGGAGCCTGAGCTTGTGCATGAGGTTGAGTGGTACCGACTAGATATTGTTGGGCTCACCTCAATGCATGGCTTGGGCTCTGGAACCAATTTACTGGAGAGGGGTTGGACTCTCTTCTATGCTGGAATTGCCAAGGGTGAGTGGCACTGGGCAGGGGTGGAGCTATTGGTAGCACCCCAGTTCAGCGCACTAACATCAGAGTTCTCCCCAGTGAACGAGAGGGTCGTTTCCCTGAGCTTTCGGGTCAGGGAACAGTCTCTGACTGTCGTTTGTGCTTATGTGCCAAATGGTAGTTCAGAGTACCTGGTCTTCTTGGAGTCCTTGAATGGGGTGCTAGACAGTGCACCACGAGGAGACTCCATGGTTTTACTAGGGGACATCAACACTCACGTGGGCAATGACAGTGTGACCTGGAGGGGTGTGATTGGGAGGAATGGCCTACCCGATCTGAACCCGATTGGTGTTCAGTTGTTGGACTTCTGTGCCCTGCACAGGATGGCCATAACGAACACCATGTTTGAGTATAACGGTGTCCATAAGTGCACATGGCACAAGGACACCCTAGACTGTAGATCGATGATTGACTTTGTAGTTGTTTCATCTGATCTACGACCGTATGTCTTGGACACTCAGGTGAAGAGAGGAGCAGAGCTGTCAACTGATCACTACCTGGTGGTGAGCTGGATCAGATGATGGGGGAGGAGGCCGGACAGACCTGGTAGGCCCAAACGTGTAGTGAGTATGCTGGGAATGTCTGGCGGAGGCTCCCGTCCATCGGATCTTCAACTGCCACATCTGGCAGAGCTTCAACTGCATACCAGGGTAGGACAGGGACAGTGAGTGAGTGGACCATGTTCTGCACCTCCATTGCTGAGGCGGCCATGCAGAGCTGCGGGTGCAAGGTTGTTGGTGTCTGTCATGGCGGTAATCCCCAAAACCAGTGGTGGACACCTGCGGTGAGGGGAGCCATCAAGCTGAAGAAAGAGTCCCGTCAGGCTTCGTTAGCCTGTGGGTCTCCAGAGGCAGCTGACAGATACCGATGGGCCAAGCGGAACGTGGCTCTGGAGATCACTGAAGCAAAAACTTGGGTGTGGGCGGAGTTTGAGGAGGCCATGGAAAGTGACTTTCGGTCGGCCTCGAAGAGATTCTGGCAAACCATCCAGCAGCTCAGGAAGAGGAAGCAGTGCCCTGTCCCTACTGTTTACAGTGAGGATGGAGTGTTGTTGACCTTAACTGGGGACATCATCTGACAGTGGAAGGAATACTTTGAGGATCTCAATCCCACCTTCATGATGTCCGAGGAGGATGCAGAGTCTGAGGGTGCTTGGGAGGACTCGCCCATCACAAGGGATGAGGTTGCCAAGGTGGTTAAACAGCTCCTCGGTGGCTGGACTCCTGGGGTGGATGAGATTCGTCCTGAGTTACTGAAGGCACAGGATGTTGTTGGGCTGTCTTGGCTGACATGCCTCTTCAACATTGCGTGGAGATCAGGGACAGTGCCTCTGGATTGGCAGACTAGGGTGGTGGTCCCCCTTTTTAAAAAGGGGAGCCAGAGTGTGTGTTACAACTATAGGGGGATCATACTTCTCAGGCTCCCTGGGAAAGCCTATGCTGGGGTGCTGAAGAGATTCCAGTCAATAGTCAAACCTTGGATTCAGGAGGAACAATGTGGTTTTCATCCTGGTCATGGAACACTGGACCAGCTCTTTACTCTTGCAAGGGTACTGGAAAGTGCATGGGAGTTTGCTCAACTGGTCTACATGTGTTTTGTGGACCTGGAGAAGGCTTATGACTGCATCTCTTGTGGTGCCCTGTGGGGGTGCTTCGGGAATATGGGGTTCAGGGCCCACTACTGCAGGCCATTCAGACCTTGTATGACCGGAGCAGGAGTTTGGTTCACATTGCTGGCAGTATGTCGGACTCATTCCCGGTGCATGTGGGACTCCACCAGGGCTGCCCTTTGTCACTGGTTCTGTTCATAATTTTTATGGACAGAATTTCTAGGTGCAGTCAAGGGGCAGAGGGTGTCTGGTTTGGTGGCAGCAGGATCACATCTCTGCTTTTTGCAGATGATGTGGTAATGTTGGCTTCATCAAGCTGTGACTTACAGCATGCACTGGGATGGTTTGCAGCCAAGTGTGAAGCACCTCCAAGTCCGTGGCCATGGCGCTCAGCCAGAAACGGGTGGAGTGCCTATTCCGGGTTAGGGGGGAGTTGCTCCCTAAAGTGGAGGAGTTTAAGTATCTCAGGGTTTTGTTCATGAGTGAGGGTAAGGGGGAGCAGGAGTTGGACAGATGGATTGTGGCAGCAGTGATGCGGATGCTAAACTGGTCTGTTGTGGTAAATAGAGAGCTGAGCCAAAAGGCAAAGCTCTCAATTTACTGGTCAATTTTCTCACTTTATGTGAGAAAAGGCTGACTCGCATAAATAAGCGGAGCCAAATAATGCAGTCGAGGAGGCAGCACATTTCCTCATGTTTGGGTACTTTTCCTCTGTGAGTAAGTTCCAAAACTATCCATGAGCACTGGACTTCAGCTGAATGTCAGCCTGTAGTGTCAAAATCTCATCCTCCACTGTAGATGAGTTCAGGTGAAAGAGTGTTGCAATTTTTGATGCAAGTGCATCAACCTCAAAATCTTCCCTAAATGGGTAGCACATTAATGTAGCTACTGGCTCAACTAAAGCAAAGTCTTGAAACTGTATGTCAAAGTCTGACAGACATTTTTCAATCTGCTCTGTGTAGCGTGCACTGTCAAGTTGCACACATGCCTTCCGTTGCGTCTCAAGTTCTGATGCGAGATTTTGGAAGTTCCCCAAATCATGGTGCTGCAGCTTTAAGGACAGATGCTGCATTTTTTTTGTTTGAAAGCATTAACTGAGCTGATCATATTGACAATGGTTTTGTTTTTTCCTTGCAGCTCTAAATTAAGGTCATTCAACATGTTGGTCAGATCGGTTAAAAATGCCAGGTCTATTAGCCACTGCTCATCATTAAGTTGCTTGTATTCTGCATGTTTAAATGTCAAGGAGAAACTCATCTCCAGACAGAGCTCTCAATCTCTGGAGGAATTTTCCTCTACTAAGCCATCTCACATCAGTGTATAGCAAGATCTCAGAGTTGTCGCAGTCAGCCTTCTCCAGATGTGCACAGAAAAGCCGTCTTTGAAGAGATCTGGCATGAATAGAACAGGCAATTTTCATTGCCATGTCCATTATCTCTTTCATGTCTAGCATTTTTGCACATAATGCTTGTTGGTGTATTATGCAGTGGTAATTAAGGAAGTCGGGGAAATCAGCATCCTCCCTGCACTTGGTGATAAATCCATTTGAGCAGCCCACCATTCCAGGCGCACTATTCGTGGTGATTGACATCAATTTGCAAATTGGGAGCTGGTTATTTTCCAAAAAAGTTTTGAAAGACTGAAAAATGCCCTCTCCTTGCGTATGTCCTTTCATGGGCAATATCGTGAACAGCTCCTCTTTTGCAGACATATCTGTAAGCATCATCTGAATCAAAATGCACAACTGGGCTGTATCACTTATGTCCGTGGATTCGTCTAATTGCAGTGAAAAACACTGATGTCCGTGATGTCTCTCCAAAGCTGCTGTGTCACGTTATCAGCTATAACTTCACAACGCCGTGTAACTGTACTTCTTGATTGTTGAAGAGATTTTATTGATTTTATTTCTTATTTGTTTTTAAAGTTTCAAAACAATGAGTGACCTGCCTCAACGAAGGCTTCTTTTATCATCTCTCCATCTTGGAATGACTTTTTTTGCTTAATGATGGAGTGACTCACCCAGAACGATCCTTCGGTGACTGCCTTTGCTTTTGAAGTCGACTATGTGGAAAATGACTGCTGTCCAAATAACTGATTTTAGTTCCCTCACCTTTCTCAGCTCACTTTTCAGAGGAAAGTCAATGTCGTAGTTTTTTATGAATCGTCCAAAAATGTCTCTCCACATTTCCTTTCTTTGGAACAGCAATGGTAGATTAACAGATCAGACAAATGCACTTTGAATGTGACATAATGAAAAAAAATTCCTCCTCAAATTCCACATAGAAGTGGTAAGTTTTTGGTTTCTTACTCTTGGTCCAGCTCCCCCACTTGTTTTTATACCCCTTCTATAGTAGATATAAATTGGAAGGCTAACGAGGTCACGAGTTTTGCAGTAGCGCATTTGAACGCGCGTGTATGATCTTGGACTGGCTTCACATTAATTTACTTTTTTTTTTTGGTCTACCGGAACTACCGCTATGATCGACTGGTCAATCGCAATCAACGTTTTGGGCACCCCTGATTTAGAACATCATTGCTCATGTGCGAGAAGCAGTGACAGTCCCACCGCCCGCCAACGATTCCTGGTACTCATGGTTTCTCCAATGGGGTAATGGCTGGGGACATTTGTTATTGACCATACTCATGCATGGCTTGGTATTCTGGGTTGACTAAAAAGTTCAAGCAAAAATTGCAAGTTGCACAGAATCACTGTTTTATTTTGCAAGGTTATTGTAAACATGAGTATGTGTGAAGATAGCCAGGATAGTGAAGTAGTGATAGAGAGGATGTCAAGGCTGAACACCCTGAGATTAAGAAGATATCTGATATGCAAATTGTGTTATTGTTATTTTGGCAAGTATGAAACAGGGTCTATAGAAATGGAGAATACTCCTCTGGGTTCAGAGAAGTCCTCTTGCAAGAAGTATAATGAACTCATTTCTGTCTGCTTTCTTCCTAACAGCCTGGAGTCTTATTAAGCTTTTCCACCACAGTCAAGTAGCTACATTCATTTTTACCTGTGGTCCCAGCTCCCTTTCTGGAACTACCATGGCCAAAACCACGGGGACCCAATCATTCCATAGTTTAAGCAGATTGAGACGGTATATCTGCTGCACTCCACCCCTATTTGTTCACTTCATCTAATAGCTGACCTCCCCAATTCGCTGTGTGACCTGAAAGTCAAGTCATTTGTATAGCACTTTTAACAATAAACATGGTCATAAAGCAGCTTTACAGAATTTGAAAAACTTAAAATATGAGCTAATTTTATTCCTAATCTATCCCCAGTGAGCATGCTTGTGGAGACGGTGGCAAGGAAAAACTCCCTCAGACGACAAAGAAGAAACCTCGAGAGGAACCAGAATCAAAAGGGAACTCATCCCCATCCGGGCAGCAACAGACATGACTATAAGATTAACAGTCCTAACAAAGTCAGCTTCATTGATGCTATAAACCCCCCACCGATGGAAAACAGAGCGCAAAACCATTCACGACAACCGTAGTCCCAAAGTCAGCAAGTCAACTGCAGTCCCCAGCCACAAAAGCACCACTGCAAGAGTCCAGAGTGTCCTCCAGGCACAACCCCCAACTGTCCACATGGGGCCGCCCTCCACAGGAGCGATGCGATGAGACTCCAACCAGACACAACAGGGCACCAGGATGGATCAGGCAGGTCCGAGGAGGAGAAGAGGTCAGCATCTCGATCCCAGGACCGACATGTAACTCAGAGGGACAGATTTGGGGGGGAGGGGGGAAATACAGGTTGTTAGGTATGCCCAATGTCACCTGAATAAGTAGGAACATTATACATATTGCACTGAGTACAAGCAGGGACTCTGGCAACTAACTATGACAGCATAACTAAAAGGGGAGAGCCAGAAGGTAACACAAGCATGAGGGAGCTCCGGGACATAAAGCAGCCAGCCACTACACCACCAACAAACTCGAGTGAGCAAGCGAGTGGGGACTGACAGCATCCATACATCCCAGTTTACCAAAACACACTGTCTGAGGAGCCTCCAGATCTACACCTTTACCTCATAGACACCATTAACAAAAGGCTTGACTAAACAGATATGTTTTCAGCCCAGACTTAAACACTGAGACTGTGTCTGATTCCCGAACACTACTTGGAAGGTTGTTCCATAACTGTGGGGCTTTGTAAGAAAAGGTTCTGCCACCTGATGTAGCCTTCACTATATGAGGTACCAGCAGATAGATCAAAAGGTGCAGGCTAAGTAGGCGTGGCGGGTCATAGAGGAGCAGAAGTTCACTCAGGTACTGTGGTGCGAGACCATTCAGTGCTTTAAAGGTCAATAGTAGTAATTCTATAATCAATACAAAATTTGATTGGGAACCAATGCAGTGTGGATAAGACAGGGGTGATGTAATACTTTCTAGTTCTAGTAAGGACTCTTGCTGCTGCATTTTGAATGAACTGGAGCTTGTTTATGCACTTATTGGAACATCCAGACAGTAAGGCATTACAATAATCCAACCTGGAGGTAACGAAAGCATGAACGAGTTTTTCCGCTTCATGTAGTAACATTAAATTTCTTATTTTAGCAATATTTCTGAGATGAAAGAAAGCTATCCGGGTAATGTTATCAATGTGAGTTTTGAATGAAAGACTGGGGTCAATAATCACTCTGAGGTCTTGCCACTTGGTGAGCAATTTAGAGTTTGACATGGGTAAAAACATAAGTACTTTATCTCCCAGTGTGAACTGTTGTAGAGCTGGGACTGACATTCTTGCACCTCCCCCAAGTTCTCCTGAGTTTGGTGACCGAGTGTGTGGAATTTGTCAAGAATATATTGAATGTCACTTTTACTAGTACAAGGTCCCTCCTTCCCATTTTCCTGAATGATGTCCAAGACACCACAAGGCTTGCACCCATACAATAATTCAAACAGGGAAAACCCAGTGGAGGCTTCTGGAACCTCCTGGCAACTGTGGTGATGATACCCTCAGCATCATAATTTTCTGCCCTCAGCCACCGCTGGTAGGTGTCCTGGAGCTACAGGCTAAACGCGAATGGCTGGCGGACCTCCTCCAGAGTATGCATGCAGAAGCACAGACAATGGTGCTAGGGGATGTGGCCTATGTATTGCAGAATGGCTTGCTTTACTTTAAGGCAGGGGTCTTCAATCCTATCCACAAAGGGCCAGTGTGGCTGCAGGCTTTCATTCCAACCAAGCAGGAGCTACACCTGATTTCACTTGTTTAATCATTTCACCCTCGTCTCCAGTCAACAATCAAGTGAGCCTCCAATTTGGCTGTAATGAAAGCCTGCAGCTACACCGTCCCTTTGCGGATAGGATTGAAGACCCCTGCTTTAAGGCCTGCTGTCAGGGGTAGTTGCTGAGTGGTGAGCTGGGCGTCTTCGGTCAGTAGTGGTAGTAGACGCACCACTCGCTGCTTGGCCAGCCATCCCATGCTTCTGCAGCTTACTCAAAGTGTTATGGGTGGTGGAGGTGTGGTGAGATAAGGATCCAAAAGCAGAACACAGACAGTAATCCAATAAATAAGCTGATTTAATCCAGGGGAAAAAGGGCGTGGCAAAAAGGTAAACAAACAGGGCAAAAAACAAATGGCAAAACTAGCCCGGGTAAAAAGAGACAAAAAACTTGACAAAAACATGAGACAAGCAAAGAGAAAATGCTAGTGCAAAAAACCATGAACAAGAAAAAACGCTTAGTGCAAAAAAACATGAACCAGAAAAAAGCTAGAGCAAAAAAACCATGAGACACAAAAGAGGCACAGAAACGGCTAGAGTAGCAAACATTCTGGCAAAGCCAAAGTCTGAGAACGGCCTTTAAATATGCAGCGGTGAAAACCAGGAAGTGAGTTCAGGTGAGCACTCGCTGAATGGGGAAGCAGGCAGGATGGAATTCCCATCCTGGATCCCGATCGGCGCCGACATGGGAGAACTGTAATCTCTGGAGTGGATGTCCAGGGCGGAGCACAACAGTACCCCCCTCCTTCGACGAGTGCCTCCAGTTCTCCACAAAGAACTAGAGAAGAGAGGTTTAAGCTGTGACATGTGGAAAGTGGGGTGAATACATCGCATGGGGAGTTGTAATGCCAGTCTGATGGAACATGGATTGATTACCTTGCTGGGTCCTAGATATCTGGGGGCCAGTTTATGGAAGAAGGTTCTGAGTGGCAGAGAGCATGACTCACTACCCCACCCAGTAGGTGGGTGCCTTAGAGCAGCATTTGTCAGCCTGCCTCTTGGATGTTAGGGCGGAGTGAATGAGTCTTCTCCAAGCCAATGCCCGCGTCCTCCTGAAGTGGTATATGAAGGTCTGGGCTGAGGGTACGGTGACCACCTCCTCTTGGTTGGGGAAGAGTGGTGGTTCGTAACCTAGGGAACACTGGAAGGGCGAGAGACCTGTAGCAGATGAAGGGAGAGTATTGTGAGCATACTTGACCCAAGGTAAGTACTTACTCCAAGAACTGGCATCGCTGGACGCCATGCACCTGAGTGCAACCTCCTAATCCTGATTGGCCCGTTCCGCCTGGCCATTGGTTTGAGGATGAAAACCTGAGGAGAGACTACAGGTGGCCCCAATGAATTTGCAGAAGGCCCTCCAGAACTGTGCAGTGACCTGAGGACCCTGGTTGGAGACGATGTCAGTGGGGAGTCCGTGTAGGCGGAAAATGTGAAGGATGAGTAATTCGGTGGTTTCTTTAGCTGTGGGAAGTTTGGGCAGAGGGATGAAATGGACTGTCTTGGAGAAACAGTCAATAATTGAGGATGCATGTGTTGCCACCTGAGTTGGCGAAGTCCAGGGCGATGTGAAACCAGGGTCGGTGAGGAGTCGGGAACGGTCTTAGCAAGCCGGCAGTGGGTCAATTGACTGTCTTGTTCCGGGCACATGTTGCAGGCTGCCAGGAACTCCTGGACGTCTTCCTTGATGGAGGGCCACCAGAAGCGCTGTTAGATGAGCGCCAGGGTTCGAGCAGCTCCCAGGTGACAAGCCAACTTGGAGCCATGACCCCACTGCAGCACCTGGGTTCGCACAGAACAGGGGACAAACAGATGGTTAGGTGGTAGGTAACGGTATGTTGTTTGAGTTACAACCCCAATTCCAAAAAAGTTGGGATGCTGTGTAAAACAAATACAAACAGAATGCGATAATTTGCAAATATTGAAAACCCTATATTTCATTGACAGTAGTACAAAGACAACATATCAAATGTTGAAAATGATAAATTTTACTGTTTTTTGAAAAATATATGCTCATTTTGATGTCAGCAACGCATTTCAAAAAAGTTGGGACGGGACATGTTCACCACTGTGTTGCATCACCTCTACTTTTAACAACACACTATAAAAGTTTGGGAACTGAGGAGACCAACTGCTGTAGTTTTGAAAGAGAAATGTTGTCCCATTCTTGCCTGATATACAATTTCAGTTGCTCAACAGTTCGGGGTCTCCTTTGTCATATTTTGTGCTTTATAATGCGCCAAATGTTTTAAAATGGGAGACAGATCTGGACTGCAGGCAGGCCAGTTTAGCATCTGGACTCTTTTACTGTGGAGCCATGCAGTTTTAATATGTGCAGAAAGCGATTTGGCATTGCTTTGCTGAAAGGAGGAAGGCCTTCCCTGAAAAAGATTTTGTCTGGATGGCAGCATATTGCTCTGAAACATGTATATATCATTCAGCATTAATGATGCCTCCCAGATGTACAAGCTATCTATGTCATGTGCACTAATGCACCTTCATACCATCACAGATGCTGGCTTTTGAACTGTGCCCCTATAACAAGCTGGATGGTCCCTCTTCTCTTTAGCCTGGAGGATGTGGGGTCCATGATTTCTCAAAAGAATTTCTATTTTTGATTTGTCAGACCTCGGGACAATTTTTCACTTCGCCTCAGTCCATCATAAAAGAGCTCAGGCCCAGAGAAGGTGGCGGTATTTCTGGATATTGTTTATATCTAGTTTTAACTTGCATTTGTGGATGCAATAATGAACTGTTTTTCCAGAAGATAGTTTTCTGAAGTGTTCCTGAGCTCATACAGTGATTTACACTACAGACACGTATCTGCTTTTAATGCAGTGTCTCCTGAGGGCCTGAAGATCACAGGCACCCAATGTCAGTTTTCAGCCTCGTCTCTTGCATACAGAGATTTCTCCAGATTCTCTGAATCTTTTAATGATATTATGTACTATAGATGATGTGAGCCCCAAATTCTTTGCAATTTTACATTGAGGAACGTTATTCTTAAAATTAATGCATTGTTTGCCCACACAGTCTTTCACAGAGTGGTGAAACCCTCCCCATCTTTACTTCTGAGAGACTCCGCCTCTCTGGGATGCTCTTTTTATATACAGTCATGTTACTGACCTGTTGCAAATTAACCAAATTATTATTATTATTTTTTTAGCATTACACGACTTTTACAGTCTTTTGTTGCCCGTCCCAACTTTTCTAAAACGTATTCCTGACATCAAATTCAAAATGAGCATATATTTTTCAAAAAACAATAACATTTCTTAGTTCCAATATTTGATATGTTGCCTTTGTACTATTTTTAATGAAATATAGGGTTTCCATGATTTGCATATCTTCACATTCTGTTCTTATTTATGTTTTACACGGTGTCCCAACATTTTTGGAATTGGGGTTGTACCTTCTCCGGGGTCCTGCTCCAGGGCCTTCTGCACTAATGTCTCTACCTCAAGTAGGGCGGCCCCCACCAGACAGTGTGCAGGGAGGATGGTTTCGGGCATACTAGACGACTCCTGGCAGGCAAAGAATATTCTGGACAGGGTGTTGGGTTTACCGTTCTTGGAGCATGGGTGGTAGGAGAGCATGAATCGGAACTGGGAGAAGAAGACAGACCATCAAGCTTGCCGTGAATTAAGGTGTTTGGCAGAATTGAGGTATTCTAGGTTTTTGTGGTTGGTCCAGACAAGGAAGGGGAGATCCGACCCCTCGAGCCAGTGCCTCCACTCCTCCAAGGCTAGCTTGATGGCCAACAGCTCCCTGTCGCCAATGTCGTAATTTCATTCAGCAGGGGACAGCCAGCGAGAGAAGGAGGAGCAGGGGTGGACCTTGTCATCATTGGCCCTGTGGGAGAGAATGGCTCCGACCATGGACTCGGAAGCGTTGACCTCCACGATGAACTGTTTGGTCGGATCGGGCATGGTGAGAATGGGTGCTGTGGTGAACTGGTGCTTGAGCATGAAAAAGGCTCTCTCTGCTTCCTCCCCCCACTTGAACGGGGTCTTAATCGAGGTCAATGCCATGAAAGGTCCGGCCACCATGCTGAAGTCGTGGATGAAGCGCCTGTAGAAATTGGCAAACCTCAGGAAATGCTGGAGCTCTCATCGCGAGGATGGGGTAGGCCAGTCAGCGACTGCCTCAAGCTTGAGGGGGTCCATCTGGATCCTAGCCGGGGAGATGATGAACCCCAGAAACGAGACAGAGCTCTGGTGGAATTCGCTCTTCTCTGCCTTGACAATTTATTCTCTAGCAGGCACTGGAGGACCTGCCAGACGTGACCCCGATGTTCCTCCAGGAAGTGAGAGAAGATCAGGATGTCATCCAGGTACACGAAGACATTAAGAAAGTCCCTTAAGGCATCGTTGATGAGTGCCTGGAAGACTGCAGGTGTGTTGGTCAGGCTAAAAGGGACCAGGAGGTACTCGTAGTGGCCCGTGGTGGTGTTAAAGGCAGTCTTCCACTCGTCCCCCTCCCTGATCCTGACAAGATGGTAGGCATTGCGTAAATCCAACTTAGTAAATATCTTGGCTCCCTGGAGTAGTTCTAAGGCCGTGGTCATGAGCGGTAGTGGGTAGCGGTTCTTGACTGTGATGGCATTGAGACCTCAATAGTCAATGCAGGGGCAGAGCAACTTGTCCTTTTCCATGAAGAATCCCGCCCCTGCTGGGGAGGAGGAAGGGTGGATGATCCCAGCTGCCAGAGACTCAGAGATGTACTTCTCCATGGCTTGCCTTTCGATGGGAGAGAGTAGAGTCGCCCTTTGGGTGGCGCCGTCCCAGGCAGGAGGTCGATTCCACAGTCATAGGGTCTATGAGAAGGGAGGGACACTGCTTGGGTCTTACTGAACACGAGTCTTAAGTCCAGATATCCCGGAGGCACGTGAGAGGTTGTTTGGAAACAGGGTTGTTTCCAACAATTTAGAAGTGATGTATCCACTAGATCCATTAGCCTCGGTAAGTCATGTAGCCTCGGTAAGTCATGCAGCATCACAATCTCAAATTCTTTCATGTAATTTGTACTCAGAGTGCAGTATTTGAAACTTGGAGAGAGTAAGATGTCAGTACACAGGGACATTGTTTTTCTTTTAAAATAAAATCTGTACATAGTATACAGGTACAAATAAGAACAAGTGAACACTCAAAAGTTTCCTGCACGAATATTATCTGTCAGTATAAATGAGTTTATTTTTTGGTTTTGTTAGTCTTAATTCCATCAACTCTTTAAAAAAAATTCCATGATTTTCTGCCTTATCCATTTTATCATGAGAACAAAGGCAATACCATCTTGGCAACAAAGGAGCAAAGTCTCAGAAATGTTCTTCAGACATTGTCTGTTTTCATCAGCATGTTCACAGCTGACCTGAGAGAGAATGCTTCCAGTTTAATGTAATTGTTCTTGTCTTCAGCTTTAACACTGCAGAAACATGCCCACCACATTTCTGGTGTCCTTTGAAACTTTCAGTAGCTTTTTTTTTCCCAGTTGCCAAATCCAATCATTGGAAACATGTCTTTCTTGCTCTCCTGGCTTCCAAATGAATGACAGGCAAAACAAAAAGCCTGCTCACCTGTAGGGTAGTCAAGCCAATTGTAAATTCCAAACCATTCTTTCCTAAACTTTTGACTATATTTTACTGGAAATGAAGTTTATGGTTGATATGGCCCACTCTCATTAAAGTTCACACAATTTTCAGTGCCATGAATTGGATCTCCTTCTGATGGCTGCAGTGAGTAAGTTGAAATACAGATAACTTCTTCAAAACACAAATTAGCTGGAGTTGAGATTGGAACAGAGTATGGACGCTTGTATGGCAGGTAATTGGTGCCTCCATGAAATCTGTCATTCAAACCATCATTTTCCTCAACAACATTGATTTTTGGCTTTTTAAAGTAATAGTTGTCAAGTGTTTACCATATGACTAATTTCTAGAGAGAAAAATTAGAAGCACAGATAATCTGTTGCTTGTTGTCACTACTTGGCTCTACTGTATGTCACAATCAGTCTCTATGTGATAAGGGCATTTAGCTAAGTAATGTCATTATATGATATAAGTAATATCATGAAAAGTTCAACCAGACCCTGAAAAGGATGTTACAATATGTGGTGGATGAAGATGGCAGGAACTGAGACCTTCTCCTCACATCCTCTTTGTGGTGCGTGAGACTCCACAAGCTTCCACTGGATTCACCTAATACCTAACAGGTACATCAGAGTCCATTCGTCCACCTGGGCTGATCACCTACCTCAAACCCTTCTCAGAGGAGTTGATGAAGGCTGAGCTCACTACTAACCTCCACAAGTGTCACCTTGGGCTGACAGAGTCCCAGTACCTGAGGTTTTGCATCAGCCAGGGCTTACTCAACCCACAGGAAAAGAAGACCAAGGCAGTCCAGGAGTACATACTGCCCACTGCCATGTAACAGGTACATATCTTGGGGCTGTCTGGGTACTACCTGGGTAATACCTGAAACACCTCATCACTTGGTGGGACCCAGCCTGGGAATGCTGATGGCCTTTCAAGATGCTATGGCCTCTTGGCTGAGCCTGCATTGAGGGTAGGTGTGACATTGGTGGGCCAGCAGCCCTCACACACAACTTCAAAAGTGTTTCTTGCCACACTGTTGCAGTGGTGCTGAAAGAACAGTGCTCCACTCTCCCCTCAGCAACAGTGCAGAAAAGACATCACTCCAGCACCACTGTTGACAACCACAGTGCACATGGCAGAGTTTCAGGGAAAACTAATCCAGCACAGCTGGAGCTCACTAATCAGTGCTCACACTCACCCTCCATGAGGCACAGTGAAGATATAAAAACCCAACAGGTTATTTTATATCCGCACTGTGCAACAGGTTCTCTGCCAACAGGTTCCAGCTCCAACATTGCTCCCTGGCTCACTGATGGAAGTGATTCTATGCATAGGGGGCCTACTGTGTGCTCTCTGACAAAGAGGCTGATGATTACACTCAAGGAGGAGGTCTTGGCCCACTGTGGGCTCTCCTCCACATGAGACACCTCTGTCCAGCTGTCCCCATCAGAGACAGTGGAACACAAGTTCCTAAGGGTCCTCCCTGGAGAAGAAAGAAAAGCAATGACCGCAGCAAGAATGCCCAGATACATGATCACCACTCTCAAGTGCACGCTATCCATAGTCAAGATTGGGAGGGGTCAGGAACAGCCACAAGATCACAACATTCACTGAGTGCTCCACCACTGCCCCAGTGCAGCCCACAGAATGCCAAGAGGGACACAGGAAGAGCAGCGACCCAAGCCTACACCTTCAGATGTGCCCATGTCCACTGAAACCAACAGGGCCCCTCTTCTCAAGCTCTACAAGCTGTGTCTAGCTGGCTGCACCTAGCATAACATCCTCCCAACCAGCACCCCCACCATTACCCCGATGGGAATATGGGAAGCCAGTCCATCACCCTTGCCCATTGCTGTCAAACACAAAGTAAGCCTGGCAATGTCCATGAGGATGTGAGGGAGGTCCCCACTGCTTAGGTACAGGTGGGCAGCTAGAGAGGTGAGTGGCCACTAACCACTGGACTTGTCCCAGATCTGCATGTGTCCTAGCTCAAAGGGAGAGACTGGCTGGGGTTCTACCACCCAGCACCCAAGAGGAGACATTGAGCCCCCCAGAAACATAGGCATCAGCATCGAGCTCCAGCCCTTGTGCACAACATCCTCCTCACTGTGGAAGAGGAGGCAGATGCAGAGGCCTGGTCAGAAGGTGAGTGCATTCCCCCTCTAACCATCTTTTCACTGTGTGTAACCAGGCAACATAAGAGGGGAACTTCGGCAGGGACCAGAAGGGGGATGACCAGTTGAAGCCCTGCTAGAGCCAGGTACTGCAAATCAACAGGGTAAGCATGAATCCTAGCCAGGTGCTTACCCTGGCTATGTCCTTGTCAAAAAATGGATTGCTCTACTCCTGTTGTGAACATTGCAGTGAACCCTGCAATCTCTATCATGCCCCACATGAAGATTGACACCACCATGCATCTGGCCCACACCCACCCACTAGGTGACCACATGGTGACCCAAACACCTCAGAGAAGTTTCAGAATCAGTTCCACTGGCCAGGCCTGGTGGCAGATTTACACAACTGCTGCCATAGATGTCCCCAATATCATAAGCCAGCACTGGCACTACTCATTCCCCTGCCCATCATCAGGGTCCCATTTGAGTGGCTGGATATGGACCTGGTAATGCCACTCCCAAAGTCTCCCCATGGCCACAAGCACATTTTGCTTGTAGTGGACTATGCCATTGCAATATCCTGAGGCCAGCCCCTTACAAAAAGCCACCTCCAAGAACTGCACATGAGCTCATGGCCCTTTTCAGCAGATTGGGAATCCTGAAGGACTTGTTAACTGACCAAGGCACCCCATTCATTTCTAAGCTGATGCTAGACTTGCGTCAGCCGCTGCAGGTAAAACATCTGAAAATCTCTGCCTACCACCCCCAAACAGATGGGGTGTTGAGAGATGTAATCAGACCCTGGAAAGGATGCTGCAATGAGTGGTGGATAAAGAGAGCCACAAATGGGACCTGCTTTCTATGTGCTCTTCACTATCTGGGAGACCCCACCCCCAGGCCATTACTGGTTTCACTCTTTTTGAACTCCTGTTTGGATGAAGACCCAGGGGCCTGCTTTACATAACCAAAGAATCCTGGCAGGAGCAACCCATGCTATTCCGCTCAGTCATCAACTATTTTCAGAACCTGCAGGAGTGGATCAAGCAAGTGGCCCCTATCATGAAGGAAGACCTGCAAGCAGCCCAAAGAGAACAGCAACAGGCCCACAACTGTCCAATTTGGCCCCAAGAATTCTACCTGTGGACCACATACATGCTCCTCCTCCTACACAACACCACCTGCAAATCTCTGGCCTGCTGGCAAGGCCTCTACACCATCAAGGAGAGAGTAGGTCCAGTGAACTACTGCCTGTGGCAGCTGGGTAAGAGAGCTACTGACAAACTATGAATCAGTGCTGGCACTCTCAGCCCTTTCTATACCCTACACAGGCAGCCTGAATGGAAAGTCCATCAGGGAGAGGAACACACACCAACACAAAAACAAGAGCTAGAGGACCAGTTTGAGGATGTGTTCTTAATGGAACCCAGGTGGACACACATTCTCCAGTATAAGATCAAAACATCTCTAGGATTGGTAATCTGCCAAAGGCTCTACCAGGTCCCTGAGGCCTGCCCTCAGGCTATAGAGGCAGAAGTAGCTTGCATGCTGCAGGCTGGGGTCATCAAGGAGTCTACTAGCCCCTGGTCCAGCCCCATCATCACCATCCCCAAGCCCAATGAAAGTCTGTGCAATGATTTCAGAAAACTGAAACAGGTCTTGGAGTTCAACAGCTACCCCATGTCCTGAGTGGATGACCTCATTGAGCACTTGGAGAGCCTGATTTATTTTCACCCTCAACCTCTACCAAAGATTAGTGGTAAAATTGCCCTCACTCACAGATCTGGAACCAAAACAGCCTTCAGCAATAGCACAAGTCACTGGCAGTACCAGGTTCTCCCCTTTGGTCTTCATAGAGCACTGGCAACCTTCCAGCACCTGATGGACATCCTCCCATGGCCTGATTGGCTCTATGCTGAGGCATATCTCAATGACATCATCTTACACTCATACTTGGCAAGAGCACCTACACCAGCTCAAAGAGGTACTGGAAGAGCATCTAGGTCATCATCAAATGAGCCATAGAAGAACTGCAATATTATCTCACTACTTGTCATTAAACTCTCATCTACCCTGTTCGAACAGGGAGGGGAGTATAAAAAGGCACCGTCACCAACACAGGTCAGTTAAGCTTTGCCTAGACAAGGTAGCCAACATCCTTCATCCCTCTTTTCCTAGGTCGTGTCACAGACAATGAAGATAACAAGGATGACATCACCCACCCAACAAGAATTCCATTCTGGTCCAGCTTCCCTACTTCAGCCTGCAGCAGTAAGGCACCGGAGACCCAACTTACCCATCTGTGAATAACCATCCATCTGGCACCTGCACACTGTACCTGTGCCACAGAGCACCAAGCTCAGGGCTGTTGTTCCTCACAGATGATGCCAAAGCATTAAAACATTCCCTTTTTCCCCACTACCCTGCGGCTAAAAATAAAAAAATAAAAAGAGCACTTAAATTTCCACTACTCCTGGGTTATGTGTCTGTTTCCCCACTGCAGCCATGAATAGGTACAATAACATATGCATGGTATGTGTGTTTCTGTATTTCTGGCACAGTGGCTCAAGGTTGTAAGGTCACTGTGGCAGTGGGGGCATGGCCGAGCATCAGTTTGTGAATGGAGGGCGGGGCCAGGGAAGGTGAGTGGCAAAGTCAATGTTGTGTGTCTGTGTTGCAGTGACAGAGGACAGAAAAGGAGGAAGAGAGCAGAAAGAGGGGAGCTCTCCTGACCACAACACGTGTGTGTGTTGCGTGCGTGACTGAAGCTGAAAAACTAAAACAAGTAAAAGAAAGTGTGTGTGTAACATTAACTCCTGCCTGCCATGCTTCTGTACTCCACCCACATCAGGGATTGTTACAATGGTGCCAAAACCCGGGAGATACAGAAGGGAACCACCACATGGAGTCCTCCTCATTCAAAGAACTCATCCAGGCCCTCACTACGGCCCAGCAGAACCAGCATCAAACACTGACTGTGCTTCTGAAGGAGCAAGAATAATGCTTTGAAGCCTTGATGTTGGCCCAGCAGGAAGATTGCCAGGCGTTCCAGCATTTGCTCGCATCGGCAGGGGCTTCAACCGTCACCACAGCAGACCCTCCCCACGTCAACCTCTCGAAGATGGGCTTGCAGGACAATCTGGAAGCTTTCCTCACTCTCTTCAAGCAAGTGGCCAAAACACGGGGGTGGCCGCTCGAGCAGCGCGTGGCGTGCCTCCTCCCGCTTCTGACTGGAGCTAGCCCAGCTCTCAAGGCTACAGCTCCCTGCTGACAGCCGGCTTAGGTATGCCAACCTGAAGAAAGCTATCCTGCAGCGTGTCAGCTGCTCCCTGGAACAATATTGCCAGCACTTCCAGATGCTGATGGAGGAGGTCGGCCGGCTGTTCGCATTTGGCCAGCAACTCCGGGATGCCTACTGGCGGGGGCTGAGGGTGAAAGACTGTGACGCTGACAGGATCATTGATCTGGTGGCACTGGAACAGTTTACCTCTCGACTTCCGGAAGGAATGGTGGAGTGGGTCCAGTGTCATCACCCGGCGTCGCTGGAACGAGCCATCGAGTTGGTGGAGGACCATCTGGAAGTGGTTCTGATGGCAGACAGATGAGACACCTCTCCTCATTCTGTTTCTTTCTCTCCTTTATCCCCCCATCTCTCTTCCCCGCCACGTTCCCCCACCGTGGATGCGGCGGCCAGATCCACACCATCTGGCCTGTCACATCCGGTGTCTGATGTCCTCCCATCTCCTTCTGTGTCTGTCTCTTCTCTCCCTCATTGACACCCATATTGCCGGTGCAGAGGGAAAGGCTGGGCCAGTGTGCTGGCATGGCAGGGAGCCGGAGCATCTCCCGAGTCAGGGCTCAGCAACGGAGGTGAGAGCTGTGATCTGCATCCCCAACGCACCAGAGACCACCCCCGATTGGGCCAGAACATATCGCATACCGGTAAGCATTCAAGGGGATACACATCACGCATTGGTGGATTCTAGTTGTAATCAAACCTCAATTCACCAAAGCCTGGTGCAAGGTGAGGCATTGGGGAGAGCACAAGTGGTGAAGGTGTTGTGTGTGCATGGGGATGTTCGCAATTATCCTCTAGTGTCCATCCATATTCTATTCTGGGGCCAAAAGGATAGCATTAAGGCAGCGGTTAATCTTCATCTCACCCACTCATTAATTTTGGGGACTGATTGGCCAGGGTTTCAAACCATAATGGAATACGTAGTAGGGAGTGGGGACTGCCGTAAAATGTCACGGGGGAATTCCGGCGTGGCATTGACTGGAGAAGCTGTCACAGAGCCGTCCATGTCATCATCACGTCAGAATGATATGAGGAGTGAGGAGCAGCCCTCCCTTCCTCCCACTCTCAGGGATTCCCTCAAGGATTTCCTTTTGGAGCAGTCACGGGACAAGACTCTGTGGCATGCGTTTGACCAAGTGAGAGTAATCGATGGTCAAACTCTCCAGCCAAATGTGGCACCTGTCTTCCCGTATTTTGCAATTATTAAATATAGACTATCGCGTGACACAGGACGTTCAAACCGAGGAAAAAATAGCCCAGTTGTTAATCCTAAAGAGCCGTAGGGAACTTGTATTCCATGCGGTTGACTTTAATCCCATGGCTGGATACTTAGGGCAGGATAAAACACTAGCCCAAATAATGGCCCGGTTCTATTGGCCAGGGATTAGCGGGGGATGTTCGTCAGTGGTGTGTGGCATGCCGCAAATGCCAATTAGTAAATCCTGCTGCCATTCCAAAAGCTCCTTTGTGCCCTCTCCCTCTAATCAAGACCCCCTTCGAAAGAATTGGTATGGATCTCGTCGGGCCATTAGATTGGTCAAACAAGGGTATCACTATTTTAGTTCTGGTGGACTATGCAATGTGATATCTGGAAGCGGTGCCTCTCCACAATATCTCAGCACGCAGTATTGGAGGTGCTCTTCTGTGATACCTCCCGGGTCGGGATTCTGAAAGAAATCCTGACAGACCAAGGCACGTCGTTTATGTCGCTCACACTGCATGAGCTGTATGGGTCGTTGGGAATTAAATCCAACCACACTGGTGTTTATCACCCACAAACAGATGGTTTGGTAGAGACATTTAATCAAACCATTTAATTTGGAAATTTGTAAGCGAAGATGCACGTAATTGGGACCGATGGCTTGAGCCCCTGTTATTTGCAGTATAAGAGGTCCCACAAGCCTCCACGAGATTTTCCCTGTTTGAATTATTATATGGGCAAAAGCCACATGGCATCTTGGACATGCTACGGGAAAATTGGGAGGAGGGACCTTTGCCTAGTAAGAATGAAATTCAATACATTCTCGACCTGCACACAAAGCTCCACACCCTCACACACTTAACCCAGGAGAATTTGTGGCAGGCACAAGAACGCCAAGCCCAGCTGTATGACAGGGGCACGTGTCTTCGAGGGGAGCACCAGATTCGGTCCAGTCGACGGAGCAGTGCCAACAGGCTTTCACCAGGGTAAAGGCTGCACTGTGTGTGGGGGGGCCACTCTTACACTCCCCTGACTTCTCGCTCCCATTTTTTTTCAGATGGACACATTGGACAGAGGGCTGGAGGCCATTTTGTCCCTGGAGGTGGAGGGCAAGGAATGCCCTGTGCTGTACATCAGTTGCAAGCTCTCGATGCGCGAGAGCAAGTACAGCATCATCGAGAAAGAGTGCTTGGCCATCAAGTGGGCAGTCCTCACCCTCCTGTACTACCTGCTGGGGTGCCCTTTCACCCTTTGTTTGGACCACACACCCCTCCAGTGGCTCCACCGCATGAAAGATGCCAATGCATGGATCACCCGTTGGCATCTAGCCCTCCAGCCATTTAAATTTGAGGTGGTGCACAGGCTGGGGGTGCAGATGGTAGTGGCGGACTTCCTGTCCTGTCAGGGGCTCCCCGGCCTGAGTCGGGCAGTGGGAGTATGTGGCAGCCGGTTTGTGGCCTAGTATCAGTTTGTGAATGGAGGGCGGGGCCGTGAAGGTGAGTGGCAGTCAATGCACCTGTGCTTAATTAATGTTGTATGTCTGTGTTGCAGTGACAGAGGATAGAAAAGGAAGGAGAGAGCAGAAAGAGGGGAGCTCTCCCAACCACAACACATGTCTGTGTTGCATGCATGACTGAGTGAGTGAAGCTGAAAAGCTAAAACAAGTAAAATAGTGTGTGCGCGTGCGTGTGTGTGTACACATCAACTCCTGCCTGCCGTGCTTCTGTACTCCACCCACATCAGGGATTGTTACAGTCATATATTGAGTTCATTACCAAATGCACTGTTTTGCTTGTCAAAAACAAATGTTCTCAGTGAATATGTATTATTCTGTAATACATTACTGAAATCTGCAACATAAATTATAAATCTGAGATTTGACTGAAAGAGAGGAGTGGTCTCTCAAAGTATGAACAGAGCAGTGTAGCAACTATGACTTACATTATAACCAAGTGCTCCAACTCCAGGCTCACCCTTGGGACCTGGTGGGCCTTGTGGCCCTGGGATTCCACCAGCATCACCCTACACACACACACAGTATATTTAAGAAATGTAATATGCCTTGATACATAAACACATTTATCACCATTTAGTAATTTCCTGGGTTTGTAAAGAGCTTAAATTGACATGGGCAGAGTGGAGGAACAGGAGGTGTCAAAATCTGCTAGTGCAATGACAGTTACAAAACTTGTTTGAGTCAAATAGACATGTTCCTTGCCACCTGCTTAAGGGATGGCATGCATTATTTAAACCTGATCTATGTGATCCTTCAAAAAATAGTGCTATATGAGCCTTCAAAAAAGGAGGGTAGATACAGTGTCTTGCAAAATTATTCATCCCCCTTGGTGTTTGTCCTATTTTGTTGAATTACAAGATGGAATTAAAATTAATTTTTGGAGGGTTAGCACCATTTGATTTACATAACATGCCTACCATTTTAATGGTCAAAATTGTTTTATTGTGACAAACAATAATTAAGATGATCCCCCCCCCCAGAAATCTGGAGTGTACATAGGTATTCACCCCCTTTTGTATGAAACCCCTAAATAAGAGCTGGTCCAAACATTAAACTTAAGTCACATAATTAGTTGATTAAGATCCACCTGTGTGCAACCAAAGTGTCACATGATCTGTTGCATGATGTCTGTATAAATCAACCTGTTCTGGAAGGACCCTGACTCTGCAACACAACTAAGCAAGCAACATGCAAACTAAGGAGCACTCCAAACAGGTCAGAGACAAAGCTGTGGAGAGGTATAGATCAGGGTTGTTGTAAAAAAAAAAAAAAAAATCCCAAACTTTGAATATCCCAGGGAGCACTATGAAATCCATTATAGCAAAATGGAAAGAATATGGCACCACTACAAACCTGACAAGAGAATGCCACCCACCAAAACTCACAGAGATGCAATTAAAACAAAGATAACCCTGAAGAAGCTGGAAAGATCCACAATGGAGATGGGCGTATCTGTCCACAGTAACACTGTACATTCCACAGAGTGGGGCTTTATGGAAAAGTGGCCAGAAAAAACATCATTGCTTAAGAAAACACATTTGGTGTTTGCCCAACAGCATGTGTCAGACTCCCCAAACACATGGAAGAAGATTATCTGGTCAAATTAGACTAAATTTGATCATTTTGGTCATCATGGGAAATGCCATATGTGGCACAAACCCAACACCCTGAGTACATCATTCCTACAGTAAAGCATGGTGGTGGCAGCATCATGCTGTGGGGATATTTTTCATCTGCAGCAACAGGAAAGCTGGTCAGGACTGAAGGAAAGATGGATGGCACTAAATACAGGGCAATTCTGGAGGAAAACCTGTTTGAGTCAGCCAGAGGTTTGAGACTGGGACAAAGGTTCACATTCCAGCAGGACAATGACCCAAAACATGCTGCTAAAGCTACACTGGAATGGTTTAAAGTGAAACATTTAAATGTCTTGGAATTGCCTAGTCAAAGCCCAGAGCTCAATCCAACTGAGAATCTGTGGCACAACTTGAAGATTGCTGTACATCAACTCAATCCATCTGACTTGAAGGATTTGGAGCAGTTTTGCCTTGAGGAATGGGCAAAAATCCCAGTGGCTAGATATTCTAAGCTAATAGAGACATACCCCAAGAGACTTGTAGCTGTAATTGCAGCAAAAGGTGGCTGTACAAAGTATTGACTTGGGGGGGATGCCTATGCACACTCCAGATTTGTGTTTTTTCATCTTAATTATTGTTTGTGTCACAATAAAACAACAATTTTCACCTTTAGAAGAATAGGCATATTGTGTAAATCAAATGGTGCTAACCCCCCCCCCAAAAAAAAAAAAAAATCAATTGTTATTCCATCTTGCAATGCAACAAAACAGGCAAACACTTTTGCAAGACACTGTAGAATATACATCAATAGTGAGTCTGACTCCTGAGGTCTGAATTTGCATGCATGGGGCAGGGGGTTGTCAATATGTAAAAGAAGATCGAGTGTCCATATTTTGTTTTCACAATACACAGACAGGTGAGAAATTAAAGGACAAAATGTCTTAAGTGTTTTCTTAAGGTGTAGGGCCACTACCATCTGCAGAAAAGTTTCAGTGAGCATTGGAATAGATTCCACATACAGTGGCATGCAAGTTTGGGCACTCTTGCTGAAAATGTCTGTTACTGTGAATAGTTTAGTGAGCAGAAGATGAACTGATCACCAAAAGGCATAAAGACATTTCTTTCCAGCATTTTATGCAAGATTTGTGTATTATTTTTGTTTTGTACAATTGGAGAGTGAAAAAAGAAAAGGAACATCATGCACCCTAATACATTTGAGTTCTCAGGTAACTTTTACCAAGGTTCCAAACCTTAATTGGCTTATTGAGCTGTGGCTTGTTCAAATTCTTTGTTAGGAAAGGTCAGATGATGCAGATTTCAAAGCTGTATAAATTCTCTGACTCCTCAAACTTGTCCCTAAAATCAACAGCCATGGGCTCCTCTAAGCAACTCCCTAGCATTCTGAATAATAAAGTAATTGATGCTCACAAAGCAGGAAAAGGCTACAAGAACATAGCAAAGTGTTTTCAGGTAGCTGTTACCTCGGATCGTAATGTTATTAAGAAATGGCAGTTAACAGAAACAGTGGAGATCAAGGTGAGGTCTGGAAGATGAAGAAAACTTTCTGAAATAACTGCTCATTGGACTGCTAGAAAGGCAAATAAAAACCCTTGTTTGACTGAAAAAGACCTTCAGAAAGATTTAGCAGACCCTGGAGTGGTGGTGCACTGTTCTCAATTAAAATATATTGGTGGTGCACTGTTCTCAGTGACACTTAATATGACCTTCATGAGAGAGTCATCAGAAGAAAACCTTTCCTGTGTCCGAGCCACAAAATTCAGTGTCTGAAGTTTGCAAACGAACATCGAAGCAAGCCTGATGCATTTTGGAAACAAGTCCTATGGACTGATGAAATCAAAATAAAACTTTTTGGCCACAATGTGCAAAGGTACGTTTGGAGAAAAAAGGGCGCCAAATTCCAGGAAAAGAACACCTCTCCAACTCTTAAGCATGGGTGTGGATCGATCATGCTTTGGGGTTGTGTTGCAGCCAGTGGCACAGGGCACATTTCAATGGTCGAGGGAAGCATGGATTTGAATAAATACCAGCAAACTCTGGAAGCAAACATCACACCATATGTAAAAAAAAAAAGTTGAAGTTAAAAAGATTATGGGTCCTACAATAAGATGATGATCCAAAACACACCTCAAAATCTACAATGGAGTACCTCAAGAGGCACAAGCTGAAGGTTTTGCCATGGCCCTCACAGTCCCCTGACCTAATCATTATTGAAAATCTGTGGATAGATCTCAAAAGAGCAGTGCATGCAAGACAGCCCAAGAAACTTGTAGAACTGGAAGCCTTTTGCAAGGACAAATGCACTAAAATCCCCCAGGTAAGAACTGAAAGATTATTAGCTGGCTACAAAAAGTGTCTACAAGTTGTGATACTTGCCAAAGGGGGTGTTACTAAGTACTGACCATACCAGGTGCCCAAACTTTTGCTTCAGGTCCTTTTCATTTTTTGGTATTTTACACCTGTAAATGATGGAAATAAAAATGTAATCTTGCGGAAAATATTAAAGAAATGTGTCATCTTTACCCTTATGCCTTTTGGTAATTAGTTCATTTTCTGCTCACTTAACTATTCACAGAAACAGACATTTTCAGCAAGGGTGCCCAAACTTTTGCATGCCACTGTAGATTCCTGGAACAATTCTTCCAAAATATATGCCTTCACTTGTTTTGATGGTGGTCATGGTAGACAGCATTAGCTAACACAGACAAAAATAAATCCCCATAAGTATTCAACTGGTTTGAGATCTGGGGACTATGAAGGTTACAGCATATTGGCAACATCATTTTCATACTTATCAAACCATTCAGTGAGTCCTCATGTCCTGTGGATGGGGGCATATTTCATCCTGGAAGAAACCCCATCAGGATGGAAATGTTTCATCATAGGGTCAAAGTGATTACTATTGATTTACAATTAATTGTGCAAATCAAAATGCCCCACAGCATAAGTGATTGTTTTTTTCCCTTTCATGTGTCACCCATCTGTATACAGAAAATAATCTGCAAAAAAATAAATAAATAAAATAAAACTCAGAATGGTTGATCAGGAATTGCTCTTTAGAGCAGTGAAGACTTGAACTCTTGAACTCATTCTTTAATGCAATTTGTACAAGTATGCTCAGTTTAAGCATACAGGCTGTCTCTTAGTATCTGGCATTCTGCGCTGTTGGAGTGCTCAAATCAGGCTCAGATTATAGACTACCTTCTGTCCTTTATTTCCATCTCTCCCTGGTGCTCCTGGCTCCCCTACTAAACCCTGCAAATTAAGAAAGAAAAGACTCATTAATCAGGCTCCTGCTCCAACAATGATCCAGTCATTCAACTGCCCCACAGAACTTGCAAGGATCCTTTCCACTCATGTAAGTTTCTGCATGTTCATTACTGTGAATAGGTAGTGAAAGATGATGAGGACTGATTTATACTTCTGGAAGTATTTATCTGTGAGTACATCAGGACATCATCAGTGTGCAGATGCTTGCACAGGGTGAAGTCATCATACTTGCATAAGTGTGTCTTCTCAGGGGGAGTGTTGCATGAATTACACCAGAATTTACTGAATTACATAAAAGAGTCTGACCACCTCTGTGTTTCACTGCAGGAAAAAAATTAATAGAAGATAACATGGGCATACCTTTGTTTTGAAAAGTGATGAGGAAAAAAAAGAAACCTTGTGTGACCAATTATAAACCAAATGAATTTTCACTGAAAGAATTCTGAAGCATTTTCCCTTGTCTATATTTAGCAGTATGAGTGGCTTTTGTATTAAAACATTTCAGTGTAACTCATGTTTACATCAACAATTCTAGAATGATGCATAATTTTTCATTTATTGTGTTGCTGTGGCCTGCATTATGTCTTGATTTGGAGTCTGTGACAAGAAAGAGAACATAAAATGTGCAATCTGTCAGATGCGTGAGAGAGGTGGATGTATGTGCAGAAGTGTTTATTATAATACTGTGCGATCTATACATATAGAGTGCATAAAACACACACAAAAGCAAACAGCCCAAATCAGCAGGCAAGGTCATAAACGAGAAAACGGGCAAAGTGTCAATCAAGGTGCAAACAGGCTGTCGTAGACGAAACAAGGATTTCTCCTAGGAACAGGAATCGAGAAACCAGGAAAACCACAAACATGGGAAACAAGGCTCGGTAATGCGCACTGAACGTGGCGTAATATTTCGCAATGTCTTAGCATCAGCACAGTCCTTAAATAGCCCAACACTTAGTTCACTGATTGAGAACAGGTGTGCCTTGTTCACGGTGCGCATGCTGGAGCTCGTTTGGCGCACGCGCAGCCCGAGGCATGCCTTCAGGTGCACGCGCCAAGGTGCACAGGACTGACAGAACCCCCTCCCAAAGAGCTCCCTCCGGGAGCAAAAATCCATAATATTTGGCCCCAGTGGGGGTTCGGGCTCAGGCTCTGGACATGGCTTGAGTTCGTGGCTAGGAGTAGGCGTGACCTTGGGACTTGATGTGGACTCTGGACTGGACTCGGGCTCTGAAGACGATGTGGACTCTGGACTGGATTTGGGCTCTGGTTCTAAAGACAGCTCAGGAGACGGCTCGGGCTCTGGAGACGGCTCGGGCACAGACTCGGGCTCTGGACTGGGGTCAGGCTTCATAGAGGGCTCTGATGCTGGCTCTGGAGTAGATGCAGGCACTGGCTTTGGCACTGGAGCGGGCCCCGACGCGGGCCCTGGCACTGGAGCGGGCCCTGACGCGGGCCCTGGCACTGGAGCGGGCCCCGACGCGGGCCCTGGCACTGGAGCGGGCCCCGACGCAGGCCCTGGCACTGGAGCGGGCCCCGACGCGGGCCCTGGCACTGGAGCGGGCCCTGGCACTGGAGCGGGCCCCGACGCGGGCACTGGCACTGGAGCGGGCCCCGACGCGGGCCCTGGCACTGGAGCGGGCCCCGACGCGGGCCCTGGCACTGGAGCGGGCCCCGACGCGGGCCCTGGCACTGGAGCGGGCCCCGACGCGGGCCCTGGCACTGGAGCGGGCCCCGACGCGGGCCCTGGCACTGGAGCAGACACTGGCTCCACCTCTGGCTCAGGAGGGGCTGGCGCCGATTCTGTCTCCACCTCTGGCTTGGGAGCAGGCGCTGGAAAAGGAACAGGTGCTGGCACAGGAACAGGTGCTGGCACGGGAACAGGAACAGGTGCTGGATCTGGCTGAGAAATATGCTCAAAAGAGGCAGCCTCCTCTACTGTATCTACTTCCTCCACTAGGGAGAGCGCTGGAGCGATAGCCTCCTCATCTGAGTCGGCCATTGGAATGGTTGCCTTTAGGAAGAGCTCTAGAGCAACAGCCTCCTTGACTGCGTTGACCACAGGAACGCCAGCCTCCTCAGCTCTGGAATGCCAGCCTGCTCAGCTGGGTCAGCCTCTGGTATGACTGCCCATCCCCAAAAATTTTCACGGTGTTCCTCCCTTACTAAGGATTCAAAAATAAACTTTAGCATGGCAAAGAAAGTCTGAGAGTTATGAAGGCAGGGGTGTTCAACCCGAGTCAGATAGTCCACCCATCTGCATGCTCGTCCAGCAATGAATGTCAGTACAAAGCTTACCTAGATGGGTTCGGGTGGGTCAGGCTCTTGGAGGTTCAAGTAGAAGAGGAGATCGCACTGTAGCTTGAACCTATAGGGTGATCTATCCCGTCTTCAGACGAAAATACGAGGTGAGTGGCAGGGGCAGGGAAACCCAGAATCAGCGTGGGATCGCGTATTGAAACATTTCCAGTACATCCATTTTGGGTGAAGTATTCTGTCACATGCATGAGAGAGGCAGATGTATGTGCAGATGTGTTTATTATAATACTGTGCAATCTATACATAGAGTGCATAAAACACACACAAAAGCAAACAGTCCAAATCGGCAGGCAAGGTCATAAACGAGAAAACAGGCAAAGGGTCAATCGAGGTGCAAACTGGATGTCGTAGGTGAAATGAGGATGAGAACTAGGAACAGGAGTCAAGAAACCAGGAAAACCACAAACACAGAAAACAAGGCTCGGTAATGCACACTGAACATGGCGTAATACTTTGCAATGTCTTAGCATCAACGCAGTCCTTAAATAGCCCAACACTTAGTTCACTGATTGAGGACAGGTGCGCCTTGTTCACGGCACGCGTGCTGGAGCTCGTTTGGTGCATGTGCAGCCCGAGGCACGCCTTCAGGTGCACATGCCAAGGCACGCAGGACTGACACAATCCTACAGGATTAAAGTGGCCATTATAAGGATCTACAGCTAGTAGTAATCAACACACTTTATATGTGGCAGATCACAGAATCCAGGGACACATGTCGGCCCGGGGGCATTTTGAGTTATTGACAGATTCAGAAGGTACAGTTTCTAAGCTTTCCAATGATGCCTTCCATGTGGAGATGTGACAATATTTGAAGAATGTGTGGCCTTTTGAAAGTGTATACTTCTTAAAACAGAAAAGGGAGAAAATTGCCCTCAAAAGTTTTCCATCTCAGCTACTCTGGGTGTAGGGCGGGCACATAATGGTGCTCATCTGCATGACATTAAGGAAAGCCCTACCCCCTATGAGCTAGCACGATGCTACTTTCATGTAAACAAAGATCACCACGTCAATTTTCCTTCCATGCAAAGTATGCCCAAAACAATTATGAAGTACAAAAATAAGTCCTAAAGTATACTTTAACGTTTTGTGGTTGAAAAATTACTCACACCGTAAGAAAGAAAGATAGCATGATGATGACACAACTAACAACACTAGTTTCATGTAAAGCCTCAGTCACAACCGGCCGTATGTGCTCCTACAGCCGGTCTACACGCAAAAAACACAAGAAACACACGGAGAGCACGCGTGTGAAACGCACAAGAGCGCGCGTGTGATGTGCTGATTTTCGAGCCTCAGACCGGCCGCAGAGGTTCTTTGTCATGTCAAACAAACTCTACGGGCGCTTACGGTTTTTTCAGGTTGCAAGACAAACTTGGGGCCAACGCGCGTCTTTCTCCGTGAACAAAAAAAAAACGCAGCAATTTGGGAAACGGCAAAAATCACACAGCCAAAAAAATCGTACGCCCGGTTGTGACCTAGGCTTAACCAAACCACAACACTCTCCGTTACATGCAAAAATAATCACACAGCCTTAGATTAATAAACTTACCCCATCAGAAAGAGAAACGGCGCCTTGCACACACCAATGCCTCCGATGGAATAATGTAGTCCTAGAACGGTCCGTGTATCATCCAATCATTCAAGTATTCCATTCAATCTGGAAAACGAGGTTGCGGGTTTTTTTGCTAGAAATGGTGATCTCCGATGTAAATACCGAGTGTCTGTTTGCTTCGCGGGGCTCCTCTGCGCTCTGTTTAGTAACTCATTCCATAGTGAAAATCACACGCCTGTATGCAGTTAAGTAGCCATGCGCTCAACTTGGATCATACAGCTGATTCGCGGAAAAAAAAAAAAAAAAAGACTTAAATCATCATGTGAATGGCCCATATGGTAATTTACCCACACCCCCCAGCAGGCTACAGTCCTGACAAAAATGAGACAATTTGCAACAAAAAATGTATGCTTTTCCAACAAAACAATCTATTTTCTGAAATACTGATTGCATTCTTCAAGATCTCAACTTGCACATGATGGAAAAAAAAATCACAAATTTCGAAAATAAATGCTTTTTTTGCGATTATCTCGGATTCGTTTGGGCTGACATGTGTCCCTGGATTCGGTGAGGGGTCACATATTCACAATAATACAATGTCATGATTGTAGTTTTCTGTAAAAAATCCAACATAAAATAATGTGATCACATCTCCATGTGGGGTGCCATGATCTACGTCATGGTGCCCCTCGAGGGAGATGTGTTTGCTCTCTCTGCTCTTGAATGCCAGCTTTTTCTTGTTTTTTGTACATTTTCCGTTTTTTTCTGCTGTGCACAAATGTCATGCACTGCTAACATATAACAAACAAGCATTGGTGGACACTGCTAACACACACAGCCATTTGGAATTTACTGGCTTTATAGCACCGGAGCTACAACTCATTGTTCACTCCCGCAGCCCCAGGAAGGCCCTGAAGCACCGGGCCCGAATGAGCATGCTGACCCCAGGAGAGTGCTCCGGAGATGGTGATGCAAGCGAGGCGGGGGGGCTCCATGCTAGGCTAAAAGCTTGCGCGAGCTGACCACCGCTACCCAGCCTCCTGGTAGCCAACATGCGGCCTCTGGAAAACAAACTGGACGAATTAAGAGCCAGAATCACAGCTTAGCGGGAAATAAGAGTGCTGCACTCCAATTTTCACTGAGACCTGGCTCTTAGACAAAACCCCAGAATGCGCCATTCAGCTACAGACTCACTCTGTACACCGAGGAGACCAGACTGCAGCCTCCGGTAAGGCTAAAGGGGGAGGTGTGTGTGTGTTTATTAACAACTCTTGGTGTGAAGCTATACAGACTGTTTATAAGCACTGTTCGCCAGATGTGGAGCTGTTATTGCTGAAATTCCACCCCTATTATCTACCAAGGGAAATCACTGCTGTGTTTTTGGCTGCTGTTTACATCCCCCTGCGAGCTAACTCCACAGCAGCACTCAGCAAACTCCATGATGACATCAGAGTGTTAGAGACGGCTCATCCCGACGTTGTTTTTAATCATCGCTGGTGACTTTAATCAGTGCAATTTATGGACTGTATTCCCTAAATATTACCAACACATGGACATCCCCACCCGTGATAAGAACACACTGGACCATGTTTACAGCAACATACACGGTGCATACAGGGCCGCACCCCGCCCCCACTTCGGACACTCAGACCACCTCTCTTTGTTCCTGTATCCAGCCTACAGACAAAGACTAAAACAAACAAACCCTGTCACCAAACAAGTCAAACCCTGGAGCCCAGAGACTGAGGGCACCCTTCAGGACTGTTTTGCTCAGACAGACTGGGATGTGTTTAAAGCTGCAGCCACTTTGGAGGACACTTCTGTCAGTATACAGGACTATGCTGAGTATGTGACTGGGTACATCAACACATGTGTCTGCAACATCATGCCCACCATACAGATCAGGAAGTTCCCCAACCAAAAGCCCTGGGTAAACAGTCAGGTACAACACTGGGTAGCGGTGTACAGGTGTCGCTCTCTTGCACTTAGATCAGGCAATGAGATGGAGTACAAAGCAGTGAAGTATGGACTGAGGAAAGCCATTATAGCAGCCAAGAGGCAGTACAGAGAAAAGCTGGACAGCTTCTATTCTACTGCTGACCCCAGGCGAATGTGGCAAGGCCTGCAGCACATCACAGACTACAGGACCACCACCAGCTCCATAGACAGCCTGCCATATTACCTCAACACCTTCTACACCCACTTTGAGACCATCAGCTACAGCAGAGAGGAGGAACACACACACACACACACCTGGACCACCCAACCCCCCTCCCCCCACCAACAGTCTCATCAGGCCAAGTACACAAAGCTCTGAGAAAGGCAGCAAGACCAGACAACATCCCTGGGCGGGCCCTCAGAGTATGTGCTGGCTGATGTTTTCACCACCATCTTCAACCTTTCCTTCAGCCAGAGCACCGCTCCCTCCTGCTTCAAGACCATAATCATCGTCCCTCTTCCCAAGAAGAGCCCACCTGCCTGCCTGAATGATTACAGGCTGATAACACTCACTCCAATCATCTCAAAGTGCTTTGATAGAGTGGTACTGGTCCACATTCAGAACAGCATACCGGAAACCCTGGACTCCCTGCACTATGCCTACAGGCCCAACAGGTCCACCTCAGATGCCATCGCTGCTGCCCTCCATTATGCCCTCTCCCACCTGGAAAACAAAGACTCTTGCATCAGGATGTTTTTTGTTGACTACAGCTCTGCCTTCAACCTGGACATCCTCCACAAACTCATCCATAAACTGTCCACACTTGGTTTGCACCCCACCCTCTGTGACTGGCTCATCAACTTCTTGACTGCCAGGCCCCAGACTGTCAGGATTGGTAATAGGACTTCATCCAGCATCATCACAAACATTGGCACCCCACAGGGATGTGTCCTCAGCCCCATCCTCTATACTCTGTTCACCCATGACTCTGTCGCCTCCCACAAGGACATCATCCTGAAGTTCGCGGATGACACCGCAGTGATAGGACGCATCACTGACAGTGATGAAACTGCCTACAGAAGGGAGGTGGCCAGTCTGGTGTCATGGTGTGAGGACAACCTCACCCTCAACACGGACAAGACAAAGGAGATGATAGTGGACATGAGGAAGGAGAGGAGACCTCATCGGCCACTGTTCATCCGGGAGCTTGAGGTGGAGAGGGTGAGCAGCTTCAAATACCTGGGTGTTCACATCAGTGAGGACCTCACATGGACACTTAACACCGCACAGCTGGTTAGGAAGGCTGAACAGTGGCTGTACTTTCTGAGGAGGTTGAAGAAGTTTGGTATGTCACCCAAGATCCTCAGCAACTTCTACAGCTGTGTGATTGAGAGCATCGTGACCAACTGCATTACTGTGTGGTATGGCAGTACTACAGCAATGGACTGCAAACACCTGCAAAGGGTGGTGAAGACCGCTGAGAGGATCACCAAAACTCCACTGCCCTCTCTGCAGAGCATCTACCACCGCAGAGTCCACAGGAGAGCTGCCTCCATCCTCAAAAGACCCCACCCACCCCCAGCACGGACTGTTCACACTCCTATCCTCAGGCCGGAGGTACAGAAGTCTGAAATACAAGACTGTCAGACTAAAGAACTCTTTCTTTCCTACTGCTATCAGCCTCCTGAACAGCTGACAGGCATCTATAACCATGGATTACCTCCCTGTAAACTGTCCTTGACTGTTTACATCTGTTTGCACATTACTGCCCTTTTTGCTGCTGTTCCTTGACTGTTTACATCTGATTACATTGTTTGCACATATTTGCACATTACTGCCATTTTGCTGCTGTTCCCTTGACTGTTTACATCTGGTTATATTGTTTGCAGATTCGCACATTACTGCCCTTCTGCTGCTACATCTGATCAGTGCCTTATTTTTGTATTAACACTACCTATTTTTCACTACATTTAACTTTTTTGTACTACACTGGGTGTTTTTGTTGCTTTTGCTTTCATTTTTGCACTATGTTGCCTTACTTTGTATTACTTCTTCTGCCTATTTATTTTTGTAATTGGCATTCATGGTGGACAGCAGACTAAGAATTTCATTGTGCAAGTGGACATGTCCTTACTATGCATATGACAAAAACTTTGAACTTGATTTAGGTAGCTTGTGAGCTCAGGAGGCAAAGATACAGAAGTATAAGCCAGGCTTGACACACCCGCATCCCCGCAACTACGTAGACCACACAGATCTTGCTCACTATTAGCATGAATTCTCACATCAGAAGACTATACAAATATGTATCCAAACAAAACTTTAATTTCTTCTATTTTATAAAACGTGTGTGCACAACTCTGTTTTCTTGGTTGTGGCTTGTATTTCAAAGAAGTTTATTAATATGAAGAAGTGATGGCAGTGTTTTCACTTGCCTTATCTCCTGGAAAACCTTGAAGTCCTGCAGGACCTGGCAGTCCTTCTTTGCCCTGTGAGTAGATCAGTTTTAAAAGGCATGCAGAAGTGATTATGACATTTGCCACATCTGTTGAAAAACCAACCTCAGATATTGTGCTATGTAGAGAAACATGCATGCAATAACATACAAAAGACTGTGCTGTTGGATGAAAAAATGGTGCTGAGGTGTGTGTGTGTGTGTGTGTGTGTGTGGTTGTGGGGGAGGGGCTTGGTTTGGGCAGTTGATTTTTTAGTAATTGCCTTTCTGCTTTATGAAAATAATGCTCACTTCTCACCAATCAGATCTGATAATTCATAAGCAGTTTAAGCACAGTGTTTGATGATTCACAAAGTTCCCTTTTCTCCTTTGTACATATACATTTCAGAGAGAAGCATGAAAGAAGCACAAAGGGTGAAGAACTGGTAGGTGGAAATAATTACACACTGAATTTGACATACAAAATTCCAGACAATTAGCAGTGACCAGTTTGCACAAGATTTTGTCTGTAAATGCTTTGGAAGTATAGTCAATATTGTTAGATGTTCAATTTTCCTTCAGAATTGGGATGCTGTTAAATTGCTTGTCTTTTTTATTATTCTTTTACTTTTTCATAAGTTGCATATTTACGACATGCTGTGGAAAAACAGGAAAGCATTTTAGGTGCTTGGTTGATAATCAATAGTTTTCAATACTTTTTGTCCACTGGGCTGCTTTTGTTTTTGCAGCTGCTTTCAACAGGTATAATACCTTTTGTCCACTGGACTGCTTTTGTCTTTGTCTTGTTGGACAACCCTGGTCATACCACATATCATGAACACAATCACACTAAAAAAGGAATACAGTTTAACTATTATTTTCACTAACACCATTTCCAGAAAAGTTGGGATATTTTCCAAAATGCATAAAAAACCCTACGATGTTAATTCATGCAAACCTTTATTTGTCCCACAAAAACACAAAGAAAAGATTGTCAATAGTTTTATTGACCAACTTAATTGTATTTTGTAAATTAAGTTAGAATATGATGCCTGCAACACACTCAAAATTGGGACCGAGGCATTATTACCATTGTATTACATCATTCCTTTAATAAGACTTTAATCATATGGGAACCGAGGATACTAATTGTTGCAGTTTTGCAATTGGAATTTTTGTCAATTGTTGCTTGATACAAGACTTCAGTTGCTCAACAGTCCATGGTCACCATCATCTGATACTCCTCTTCATGATGCTCCATACATTCCTCATAGGAGACAGACCTGGACTGGCAGCAAGCCAGTCAAGCACATGCACTCTGTCTACAAAACCACACTTTTGTAGCCTGTACAGAATGAGGTCTGGCATTGTCCTGCTGAAATAAGCATGGACTTCCCAGAAAGAGATTATTATGAATATATGTCTCTCTAAAATCCCAATACATGTCCCAATATATCAATGGTGCCATTACAAACATGCAACTGACCCATGCTATGGGCACTGATGCACCCCCATACCATCACAGATGCTGGCTTGCACACCTTTCTCTGATAAACTGGACAGTCATGTTCACCTTTGGCATGGAGAACTGGACATCCGGTTTTCTCGAAAACAAGTTGAAATGTTGACTTGTCTGGCCACAGCACATTTCCACTGTTTTTCAGTCCATCAGAGAGGAGTATGGGCCCAGAGTAATTGGTGGCGTTTCTACATAGAATTGATGAATGATCTCCTCTTTGTGTAATACACTGTCAGGTTGTATTTATGGACGCAGCAGCAGACTGTTTTAAGTGAAAATGGTTTACCAAAGTACTCCTGAGCCTATGTGGTTATATTTGTCAAATTAGCATGACACTTTCCCAGGCAGTGCCACCTGAGGGCTTGAAGGTCATGCACATTCAACAGTGGTTTCTGACCTTACCCTTTACACACTGGGATGTCTCCAAATTCCCTGAATCTTTTCACAGTATTATGTACTGCAGATTTTGGAATACTGAAAATCTTGTATTGAGAAATGTTCTTTTTAAATTGATTAACAATTCTCTCATGAATTTAGGCAAAAAAAAAAAAAAGGAGTGAGCCATGACCCATCCTTGCTTGCAAAGACTAAGCCTTTGGTGCATGTTCCTTTTATACCCAATCATGTTAACCAATAACCTGCTTATTGTGGAATTTTCCAAAATGGCATCATTTGAATATCCTATAAACTTGTCAGTCATATTTTGGCTCTGTCCCACTTTTTTTTTTTTTGAGTGTGTTTTGTAGACATCAAATTCTAACTTCATTTACATTTACAAACTACAAATAAATGTTCATGTGAATTAACAAAAACACAAAGTTTTGTTTTTATTGCATTTTGTAAAATATCCCAACTTTTCTGGAAATGGGGTTAGTATATGAAACAGCATAAACACAGTTATCTTTCCAGTAAGGTAAATTCACTTGAGAAAGAAACTGCATATCATTTCATTATATCCATCCAAAAACTGTCTATATATTTGTTTTTCAACCAAACACACTAAAAAAAAAAAAAATCAATAATTACAAAAAAAGTAGAAAAGCTTTGTGAATGAAAATACAATAAAGCTCAATCCCAAACCTGTTCTTACGACATTTCCCTGATACATGTGGAAATCTACTGTATGATCAATGTCCTCCCCCCCTTCCTATGCAATGCTATAATATGCAATTTGTGGTGCCTAAAATTCTGAAACATTGCAGAGCATTTGAAAAGGGCCATTTCCCCTTGTGTGTTTGGTAAATGTCTCATTTCACTTGCAAAATCAATGAATGTAAAAAAAACTCTGAGGTATATATTAATACTTACCTGTGGACCTGGCTCTCCCGTCTGTCCTGGCAATCCATCATTTCCCTTTATAAAGAATAAAGAGCAGATTAATAAGATTAAAGGTCATGACAGAGCAGCAAAAGGAAAAACCACAGATATATACACATAGTGCCCTCTGAAAGTATTGGAATGGCAAGGTGTGTCTTTTTTTTGGTAATATGAATGATGATGGATCAGAACTTCAGCTTCCATTTCCTGATATTTTCATCTAGATGTGTTAAAGAACTTACAACATGGCATCTTTAATGGCAGACCACCCAATTATTAGGTGAGCAAAAATATTGGAACAGAGTCTTAAAGTAAAGTAATTAACACTTAGTATTTGGTTGCATATCCCTTGCATGCAATAATTGTAAATCAAGCCAGCAACCACTAGGAACACCTCTACACCTGCTCATTTATGCAGTTATCCAAACAGCAAGTCATGTGGCACAATGTATAAAATCATGCACAATCACAATGAGGAAAAAAAAGTGATGTCTTTGAAGAATATTTTTCTCCGATTTCTCTCAACAAGGTGTTTCACCTACAGACCCTCCAATCACAGGATTTTTTTGTTGGTCGTGGTTTTCATACCATTTTTCAAGGTAAACAGTAACTAATTAGAAGAATCTAAAATATGAAACATTTTTAAACACTTTGTTTTCCACATAATTCCAAGCATGTTCCTCATATTATTTCATAGTTTGGATGTCTTCATTATTGTTCTACAATGTAGAAAATAGTCAAAATGCAGAAAAACCTATGACTGAGTAGGTGTGTCCAACTTTTGATTATGTTAGGGCTGGTGGAGGTATGATGAAGTTAGGATCCAAAAACACAACACAGACAGTAATCCAATAAATAAGATGATTTAATCCAGGGAAAAAAGGGTGTGGCAAAAGATAAACAAACAGGACGAAAAACAAACAGCAAAAATAGTCTGGGCAAAATGAGAACAAACAACCCGACAAAAACATGAGACAGGCAAAGACAAAAATGCTAGCACAAAAAAAAAAAAAACAAGAAAAGACCCTTCGTGTAATAAACCATGAACCAGAAATAACCCTTAGTGCAAAAACCCAAGAACCAGAAAAACGCTAGTGCAAAAGTCATGGACAAGAAAAAAAAAAAAAAAAAACGAGAGAAAAACCATGAGGAGCAAGAAAGGCACAGAAATGGCTAGAGAAGCAAAAATGAATGTTATACAGTGCTATGCACCAACAAATGATAGTGAGATTGAGCGCAAGAATGAGTTCTATGATAGGCTTCAAAATATTTTAGATAAGTACTCAGAAAAAGATATTACGATCATGATGGGAGACTTTAATGCAAAGATTGGAGCAGACAACATTGGATATGAAGAGGTAATGGGGACACAGGGAATCGAAAAGATAAATGAAAATGAAGAAATGTTTATAGACTCTTGCGCATTAAACAAGCTTGTTATTGGAGGGAGTATCTTTCCCCATAAACGGATTCATAAAGCAACATGGATATCACCGGATCAGGTAACAGGAAACCAAATAAACCATTATGCATTAGCAAAACGTTTAGATGATCACTACAAGATGCAAGAGTGAAAAGAGGAGCGGATATTGCTTCTGACCACCATCTGCTAACTGCCAGAGTAAAACTAAAGTTAAGGAATACTCAGAGGGAGACATCAGGAAGCACGCAAAAGTATAACATGGATTTGCTAAGAGAAACAAAGATACAAAAAAAAAAAAAAAAAAGAGTACAGATTGAAACTTTCCAACAAATTTGATGACCTCCAGGAAATGTTAGATGAGGAAATAGACATTAACAAACAGTGGCAGGGTATAAGAGACACCTTTACATCAACATGTCAGGAAGTACTGGGTTACAAGAAAACACAAAGAATGGATATCTAAGGAAACCATGCAAAAGATCAAAGTAAGGAGAGAAAAGAAAGCTTTACTTATGAATAGTAGGACAAGAGCCTCAAAAACAAGGGCACAAGAACAGTACTCAATAGCCAGTAGAGAGGTAAAGAAAGAATGAAAGGCTGACAGAAGGAAATACATAGATAGGCTAGCAGAAGAAGCAGCAAGAAGTGGAAATTTAAGGCAACTCTACGGTACCACCAAAAAGACGTCAGGAAAATACAACCCCGATACCAAAAAAGTTGGGACAAACTACAAATTGTAAATAAAAACAGAATGCAATGATGTGGAAGTTTCAAAATTCCATATTTTATTCAGAATAGAACATACTGTAGATGACATATCAAGTGTTTAAACTGAGAAAATATAATTTAAAGAGAAAAATTAGGTGATTTTAAATTTCATGATAACAAATCTCAAAAAAGTTGGGACAAGGCCATGTTTACCACTGTGAGACATCTCCTTTTCTCTTTACAACAGTCTGTAAATGTCTGGAGACTGAGGAGACAAGTTGCTCAAGTTTAGGGATAGGAATGTTAACCCATTCTTGTCTAATGTAGGATTCTAGTTGCTCAACTGTCTTGGGTCTTTTTTGTCGTATCTTCCGTTTTATGATGCGGCAAATGTTTTCTATGGGTGAAAGATCTTGACTGCAGGCTGGCCAGTTCAGTACCTAGGCCCTTCTTCTACGCAGCCATGATGCTGTAATTGATGCAGTATGTGGTTTGGCATTGTCATGTTGGAAAATGCAAGGTCTTCCCTGAAAGAGACGTCGTCTGGATGGGCGCATATGTTGCTCTAGAACCTGGATATACCTTTCAGCATTGATGGTGTCTTTCCAGATGTGTAAGCTGCTCATGCCACACGCACTAATGCAACCCCATACCATCAGAGATGCAGGCTTCTGAACTGAGCGCTGATAACAACTTGGGTCGTCCTTCTCCTCTTTAGTCCGAATGACATGGCGTCCCTGATTTCCATAAAGAACTTTAAATTTTGATTCGTCTGACCACAGAACAGTTTTCCATTTTTCCACAGTCCATTTTAAATGAGCCTTGGCCCAGAGAAGATGCCTGTGATTCTGGATCATGTTTAGATACGGCTTCTTCTTTGAACTATAGAGTTTTAGCTGGCAATGGCAGATGGCACGGTGAATTGTGTTCACAGATAATGTTCTCTGGAAATATTCCTGAGCCCATTTTGTGATTTCCAATACAGAAGCATGCCTGTATGTGATGCAGTGCCATCTAAGGGCCTGAAGATCATGGGCACCCAGTATGGTTTTCTGGCCTTGACCCTTACGCACAGAGATTCCTCCAGATTCTCTGAATCTTTTGATAGTATGCACTGTAGATGATATGTTCAAACTCTTTGCAATTTTACACTGTCGAACTCCTTTCTGATATTGCTCCACTATTTGTCGGCGCAGAATTAGGGGGATTGGTGATCCTCTTCCCATCTTTACTTCTGAGAGCCACTGCCACTCCAAGATGCTCTTTTTATACCCAGTCATGTTAATGACCTATTGCCAATTGACCTAATGAGTTGCAATTTGGTCCTCCAGCTGTTCCTTTTTTGTACGTTTAACTTTTCCAGCCTCTTATTGCCCCTGTCCCAACTTTGAGATGTGTTGCTGTCATGAAATTTCAAATTGTCTCACTTTCAACATTTGATATGTTGTCTATGTTCTATTGTGAATACAATATCAGTTTTTGAGATTTGTAAATTATTGCATTCCGTTTTTATTTACAATTTGTACTTTGTCCCAACTTTTTTGGAATTGGGGTTGTATACTACACCACAAAGACCCATCAAAGATAAAGAAGGTAACATCATTGCAACCAGGGAAGACCAACTAAATAGGTGGGTGGAACATTTTGAAGAACTACTAAATCGTCCAATACCATCAAACCCCCCAGATATCAACCCAGCAGAATTCAATCTACCAATCAACTGTGATAGACCCAACCATGATGAGATTAGAAAGGCGATACAGAAGCTAAAGAATAACAAAGCAGCAGGACCAGACACTATCCCAGCAGAAGCATTAAAAGCTGATCTTGATAAGACCATAGATTTGCTATATCTGCTTTTCAGTAAAATCTGGGAAGAGGAGGAAGTACCAACAAAATGGAAGGAGAGTTATAAACTCCCTAAAAAAGGAGATCTTGGCAATTGTTCTAATTACAGAGGGGATTTCCTTACTATCGGTACCAGGTAAAGTGTTCAACAGAGTCATCTTGGACAAAATGAAGAATGCAGTAGACTCTGAACTAAGGAATCAGCAAGCTGGATTCAGAAGGAATCGATCATATGTGGATCAGATCATTACTTTTCATATAATATTAGAACAATCTATAGAATGGAATTCAGCACTTTATATAAATTTTGTTGACTATGAAAAGGCATTTGACAGTGTGGAGAGGGAAATGCTATGGAAACTTATGAGGCATTACGGAATTCCCAAGAAGTTGGTAAATCTAGTTAAAGGTAGCTATGTGGGGACGAGTGGCAGAGTGGTACATGAAGGGCAACTTGCCAAACAATTTTGAAATCAAGACCGGAGTCAGGCAAGGCTGTTTACTCTCCCCTTTTCTATTTCTACTAGTAATAGACTGGATTATGAAAACAACTACAGCAGAGGGAAGAAATGGAATACAATGGACACTATATACACAGCTAGAGGACATTGACTTTGCAGATGATCTGGCATTACTATCCCACAGTCATCATCAGATGCAAACAAAGACAACATTGGCAAGAACCTCTAAACAAGTAGGATTTAACATCCATAAGGGCAAGACAAATATAGTGAGAATGAATACAGATAATGATGAGCCAATCAAATTAGATGACAACAGACTAGGGGAAGTAAAATCTTTTACTTATTTGGGAAGTATTATGGACAAGGACGGCGGCACAGTTGCAGATGTTAGAGCAAGAATAGGAAAAGCAAGAACATTTCTACAGCTAAAAAACATCTGGAGCTCAAGTATGATACAGCAATGTACAAAAATAAGGATATTTAACTCCAATGTAAAAATCAATACTGCTTTGTGGTTCAGAGACTTGGAGAATGACACAGAACACAATTAGTAAAATACAGACATTCATCAACAGCTGCCTACAAAAGATCCTAAAGATACACTGGCCAAAAAAGATAAGTAACAACGAACTTTGATTAAGAACAAAGCAAGTACCAGTGGAAGACGAAATCGGGAGAAGATAGTGATGGCTTGGACATACGCTGCGCAAACCAGCATCAAATACCACCAGACAAGCCCTGATATGGAACCCACAAGGAAAAAGAAAAAGAGAGGACGACCAAAAAACACCTGGCGAAGAGATCTGCAGAAAGACCTGGAGAGGCTGGGGCATACCACCTGGAAACAGCTCGAGGACAAGGCGAAGGACAGGGCTCTGTGGCATTTGGACGTTGTTGATGGCCTATACCCCAGGGGTCTACGGGCTTAGGAGGAAAAACCATGGACAAGAAAAAAAAAATCACTAGAGAGAAAAACCATGAGGAGCAAGAAAGGCACATAAATGGTTAAAGAAACAAACAAGACGTTCTGGCAAAAACGGAGTCTGAGAATGGCCTTTAAATAAGCAGCAGTGAAAACCAGGAAATGAGTTCAGGGGAGAAGGAATTCCTGTCCTGGATCGGCACTGGCGTGAGAGATCCGTAATCTCTGGAGTGGATGTCCGGGGTGGAGCATGACTGTTACCCCCCCCCCCTTCAACGAGTGCCTCCAGGCACTTTAGGAAGAGTGTCGGGGTGTTGCCGGTGGAAGTCAGAGATGAGGGTTGGGTCCAAGATGAACCTGGCGGGGACCCAACTTCTCTCCTCGGGACCATAACCTTCCCAGTCCACCAGGTAATGGAGTCCTCTGCCTCGCCGCCGCACCTTCAGCAGTTTCTTGACCATGTAGGCCTCACTGCCATCGATGAGCCTGGTAGGAGGAGGAGGTTTGGAGGGTGGGAGCAAAGAACTAGAGACCAGAGGTTTAAGCTGTGACACGTGGAACGTGGGGTGGATGCATCGCATGGTAAGTGGTAGTGCCAGTCTGACGGAACATGGGTTACCTTTATGATGAGGAAGGGTCCTAGGTACCTGAAAGCCAGCTTGCGGGAGATGGTCCTGAGTGGCAGATGGCGTGTGGAGACCATGACTCATTGCCCCACCCAGTAAGTGGGTGCCTTAGAGCGGCGTTTGTTGGCCTGCCTCTTGGATGCTAGGGCGGAGCGAATGAGGTTTCTCCGGGCCAATGCCCACGTCCTCCTGCAGCGGCGTATGAATGTTTAGGCTGAGGATACAGTGACCTCCTCCTCTTGGTTGGGGAAGAGTGGTGGTTGGTAACCTAGGGAGCACTGGAAGGGTGAGAGACCTGTGGCAGATGAAGGAAGTGTGTTATGAGCGTACTCGATCCAGGGTAGGTAATTAATCCCAGAACTGGCATCCCTGGATGCCATGCACCTGAGTGCAACCTCCAAAGCCTGGTTCGCCCATTCTGCCTGGCCGTTGGTCTATGGGTGGAAGCCTGAGGTGAGATTACAGGTGGCCCCAATGAGTTTGCAGAAGGCCCTCCAGAACTATGCAGTGAACTGAGGGCCCCGGTCAGAAACAATGTCGGTGGGTAGTCCATGTAGGCGGAAGACGTGGTGGATGAGTAATTCTGGGGTTTTTGGCTGAGGGGAGCTTGGGCAGAGGAATGAAATGGACAGTCTTGGAGAAACAGTCAATGACAGTGAAGATGCATATGTTGCCACCTGAGTTGGGGAGTCCTGTGATGAAGTCCAGGGCGATGCGAGACCAAGGTCGATGTGGAGTCGGGAGGGGTCTTAGCAAGCCAGCAGGGGGTCAATTGGTTGTCTTGTTCCGGGAGCATGTGTCACAGGCTGCTATGAACTCCAGGATGTCCTCCCTGATGGATGGCCACCAAAAGTGCTGCTGGATGAGTGCCAGGGTTCAGGCAGCTCCCGGATGACAGGCTAGTTTGGAGCCATGACCCCACTGCAACACTTGGGTTCACAGAAGACAGGGAACAAACAGATGGTTAGGAACCTGCTCCAGGGCCTTCTGCACGAGCGTCTCAACCTCTAGAACAGGGGTGTCAAACCTGATCCATAAAGGGCCGTGTGGCTGCAGGTTTTCATTCCAGCCATGCAGCAGCACCCTGATTTGGCTTATTCAATCAACTGACACACCCACCCTTTAATCAAGGGTGGGTGTGGCTGCAAGTATTTGACTGTGTGAAGACAGTTCAGTTGATTGAATGAGCCAAGTCAGGTGTGCTGCTGCATGGCTGGAATGAAAACCTGCAGCCACAAGGCCCTTTATGGATTAGGTTTGACACCCCTGCTCTAGAATGGTGGCTCCCACCAGGCAACGTGGAGAAAGGATGGTCTCGGGCGGCTTAGACTCCTCCATCCTGGACAGGTTTGCTGTTCTTGGAGCCTGGGCGGTAGGAAAGCATGAAGTTGAACCAGGAGAAGAAGAGAGACCAACGGGCTTGACAAGAGTTAAGGCGTTTAGCAGACTTGAGATATTCCAGATTCTTATGGTCAGTCCAGACTAGGAAGGGGAGCTCCAACCCCTCAAGCCAGTGCCACCACTCCTCCAAGGCTAGTTTAACAGCCAGTAGTTCTCGGTTGCCGATGTCGTAATTCCGTTCGGCTGGGAATAGCCAGCAGGAGAAGGAGGAGCATGGGTGAACCTTGTCATCACTGGCCCTCTGGGATAGTATAGCTCTATTAGTTGCAAATGAAGCTCCTGTAGAAGTGAGCAAATCCTAGAAAGCACTGGAGCTCTCATCTCGAAGATGGGGTGGGCCAATCGGCAACTGCCTCGAGCTTGAGGGGGTCCATCTGGATCCTTGCCAGGGAGATGATGAATCCCAGAAACAAGACAGAGCTCTGGTGAAATTTGCTCTTTTCCGCCTTGATGAACATTCTCTAGCAGGCACTGGAGAACCTGCCGGACGTGACCCCGATGTTCCTCCAGGGAGCGGGAGAAGATCAGGATGTCATCCAGGTACACGAAAATGATGTTTAGGAAGTCCCTTAAGACGTCGTTAACGAGTGCCTGGAAGACTGTGGGCACGTTGGTCAGGCCGAAATGGACCACGAGGTACTCGTAGTGACCAGCGGTGGTGTTAAAGGCCGTCTTCCACTCATCCCCCTCCCTGATCCTGATACCCTGAGATGGTATACTAGTGCATCTCAAAAAATTAGAATACCATGAAAAAGTTCCTTTTTTTCATAATTTAATATAAAAAGGTAAACTTTCATATATTCTATATTCATTACATGTAAAGTGAAATATTTAAAGCCTTTTTTGTTTTAATTTTGATGATTATGGCTTATAGCTCATGAAAATCAGAAATCCAGTATCTCAAATTATTAGAATATTCCCTAAGATCAATCAAAAAAGGATTTACAATACAGAAATGTCCAACTTCTGAAAAGTATATTAATTTATACACTCAATACTTGGTTGGAGCTCCTTTACCATGAATTACTGTATCAATGCAGTGTGGCATGGAGGTGATCAGTCTGTGGCACTGCTGAGGCGTTATTGAAGCCCAGGTTGCTTTGATACTGGCCTTCAGTGTATCTGTATTTTTGGGTTGGGTGTTTCTCATCTTCCTCTTGACAATACCCCATAGATTCTCTATGGGGTTCAGGTCAGGTAAGTTGGCTGGCCAATCAAACAGTCATACCATGGTCAGCAAACCATTTGGTAGTAGTTTTGGCACTGTGTGTAGGTGCCAAGTCCTGCTGGAAAAGGAAATCAGCATCTCCAAAAAGCTCGTCAGCAGATGGAAGCATGAAGTGCTCTAAAATCTCCTGGTAGATGGCTGTGTTGACTTTGGACTTGATAAAATACAGTGGACCAACACCAGCAGATGACATGGCACCCCAAATCATCACAGACTGTGGAAACTTCACACTGGGCTTCAAACACCTTGGATTCTGTGCCTCTCCACTCTTCCTCCAGACTCTAGAACTGTGATTTCCAAATTAAATGCAAAATATACTTTCATCTGAAAAGAGGACTTTGGACCACTGAGCAACAGTCCATTTCTTTCTCTCCTTAGCCCAGATAAGACACTTCTGACATCAGTGGCGGCTGGTAGTCTTTCAAACAGGGGAGGCTGGTCGGTTACGATATTTCCAGATTTTAAAAGAAAAAACATCAATTTTGCCCATACTCTTGCCTCTGATCTGGCTGATTGTTGGCAGGGTCACAAACTGAAATAACAGGTTCTTTTGGCCCATTAGCCTACTGTCCAATATACATGATGGTGGTGTCAGGGGGGTATGTTTTAACATTTTATATTTAAAAATTGTGGCATGTGGCATGTTGTTTAAAAATTGATCATTATTGAAAGCAGCTCTTTATCAGGAACCTCAGCAGTAACAGCAGTGTGTTCTGGAATAGGCACAAGCACTGACCTTGGGGAGCCAAACATAGAGCTGGGTGCCACACATTTCATTCAATGACACTTTCCCTATATTTTACTTATTTTGACTGAGAAATGTTTTATTGACAATTTTGATAACCCTTCACTTTTAATCCAGGTCTGTAGTGTGAAATGTTCTCGGCTGTGTTTTTGTTTAAAAATGTTTTCCAAATTGTAGCCGTGTTTAATTCATATCCAGAAAAATATATATTCCAATATAATATACTCAGCATAAACATTTTAAATAGATTCTATATTTTTGGTCCATCCATGACATATTACTAAAGTAGCCTATTTACTGTTGTTGATGTGGGTCACTTGCTGTTAGCCAATTCACTTTCTTGTACCAGGAGAGCTGAAAGGAACGAGTATTATTCCCTAACTTTTTCGCCAAGTCAATTTGAGGCGTTGGTCTACCCTGCTCTTTAATTTTAATTTTTTCCTCGAAAGGATGACTGGCAAATGGCTTCGCCAAAATTAAATCAGCAATGCTTGGCATCCGTACGCAGCTTTCTTGCTAGCTGACTAGCCCCCTCAAGTTCAAGTTCAGTCACTCAAACGAAATTTCTGGAACTAAGATAGCAAACTTGACAACACTATATTTACAATGAAAATATATACAAACTAAAAAAGCTGGTAGAAACCATATGTAATGAATGAAATCGAAATGTAAGCCAATCTCGTACAATACACCACAGCACTTGCGAATCCGCATGGGACTGAACTGAAATTCACCGCTGCCTGTCTATATTTGAAACGAGCTGTCAAAGAAAATATCCGGCCAATTTCACCAATCTCCTCACGGAAAGCTTTGCCATGTCCCTCCCACTGTGAGGCTGGGAGTCCGGTGGGCGGGCGTTTTCACAGTATTTGTCCAATAACCGTCTTGCATTTTGATATTGAAAAGCGCATAGCTCCCAAATGCCATTGAAGTCCACTGAGGCTGGGTTGCATCACGCTGTCATGAGGGGGAAAAACTCATGCACACATTAGGCGAACTAGGGAAAGTTATAACGGAATGATTTCGCACTGTAGTTGGGTTGAGCACATATTTCTATGATTCTGGATCTGAAATAGCAAAATGTTATAACTTATAACATTGCTATTTCAGATCCAGAATTTTTAGAGGAGGCTGAGCCTCCCTCGTTGTCTTAGAGCAATCGCCCGTGTCTGACATTGTCTCTGGCTCAGGAGTAGCTTGATATTAGGAATGCGAAAGTTGCATCCCTTTTCTTGAAGATGTCTGTTCGTGATGGCTCTTGATACACTGACACCAGCCTTAGTCCACTCCTTGTGAAGCTCTCCCAAGTTCTTGAATCAAATTTTCTTGACAATCCTCTCAAGACTGCGGCCATCCCTGTTGCTTGTGCACCTTTTCCAGCCACCCTTTTCAGCAATGACCTTTTGTGGCTTACCCTCCTTGTGGAGGGCATCAGTGATCATCTTCTGGACAACAGTCAAGTCAGCAGTCTTCCCCATGATTGTGGTTGTGTGTACTGAACTAGACCAAGAGATACACTGTGTTCATACTGTTTTACTCAAACTTGAAATGAAATACTCATATTTTGAGATGCTTTTTTTATGTTTTTGTACTGTATGCCATACTGATTAATATTAAAATAGAAAAATGCTTGAAGCATTTTAGTTTATGTGTAATGAGTCTATAATATATAACATTTTCACTTTCTTAAATAACTGATGGAAAATATTGAACTTTTTCACAATATTCTAATTTTTTTGAGATGTACTAGTACATTGTGTAGCTCTAGCTTGGTGAATACCTTGGCTCCCTGGAGTAGTTCAAAGGCCATGATCATGAGCAGTAGTGGGTAGCAGCTCTTGACCGTGATGGCATTGAGACCCTGATAGTTAATGCAGGGGCGGAGCGACTTGTCCTTTTCCACAAAGAAGAATCCCGCCCCTGCTGGGGAAGAGGAAGGACGGATGATCCCAGCTGCCAAAGACTCAGAGATGTACTTCTCCATGGCTTGCCTTTCGACAGGAGAGAGAGAGAGAGAGAGAGAGAGAGAGAGTGAGTAGAGTCGTCCTTTGGGTGGCACTGTCCTGGGTAGGAGGTTGGTTCCACAGTCATAGGGTCTGTGAGGAGGGCGGGACATTGCTCAGGTCTTGCTGAAAACAAGTTTGAGATCCAGATATTCCAAAGGCATGTGAGAGAGGTCGGGGAACTCACTGGCTGAAGGCTGCAGTGGTTTGGCGGGAGGCAGAGCGGAGTTCAGACAGGAAGCTAGGCAGGACTGGCTCCAGCCTAGGATGGTGTTGTCAGCCCAGTTAAGGTGGGGGTTGTGCTGCATTAACCATGGTAATCCTAGGACGATGGGTACGTGGGGGTTGTTCATGATGTGAAGCTAGATGGTTTCTGAGTGGTTACCGGAAATCCTTAGGGTGAGCGGGGCGGTAATGCTGGTCAAGCCAGTGCCATTGAGTGTCAGGACAGTGAGAGGGACATCAAGAGCAAGAAGCGGGATTCCCAGATGCTTGGAAGTGGTGGAGCAGATCAGGTTCCTGTCCACCCCCGAGTCAACGAGGGCCTGGAGGTGGTGATGCTGGTTGTCACGGATAATGATGACAGGAAGTAACGGACGATTAGTGGGGGACTGGTTCTGAGCGTTGCCCACCAGGGCCCCTTGATTCACTGGTGGGCTCGTCGTTTTAGTGGGCAGGCTTGGCAGATGTGTCCCACCTGACCACAGTAGAAGCAGGCCCCCATGCTCCGCAGGTGATGTCGTTCCTCAACTGACACCCGAACCCAGCCTACCTGCATGGGTTCGACGGACGCGGCAGGAGGTGGAGAGGAGGTGAATCTGGGGCAGTTCTTCTCTCTCCTCCATTGCTGGATCCAAACATCAACGCGGTTGGTGAGGTCCATGAGGCTGGAGAGATCTGATGGCAGTTCCCGCGATACCAACTCGTCCTTGATGGCATCGGACAAGCCGTCCAGGAACGCGTTGATCTGGGCATTCTCGTTCCAACCGCACGAAGCCGCCAATGTCCAGAACTCAATGGCATAATCCGAGGTAGACTGGGACCCCTACTGCAGCTCCATGAGCTCTCTGGCTACCTCCCGGCCAGACAGAGAGCAGTCAGAAGTTCACCTCATCTCCTCAGAGAAATCCTTGAAACCGGAACAAAAGGGTGCATTAGCATCCCGGACCGCAGTGCCCCACTCTCTGGCCTTGCCGGTGAGAAGCGTTATTGTATATGCTACTCAGGAGCATACTGTGGGGAAGGCCAGAGGTTGCAGTTCTAGGATCAATGAACATTGAGACAAACAATCTGCAAGTACCTGGTTCTCCATTGTAGGGCTGAGGTGCTGGAAGTCTCGGTTCATGGAGAAAGGCGGTGGCAGGAGCTGAAGTAGGAGATGGCTGAGCAGGGGTAGGCACAGCTTGACAGCGCTGCACCTGCATGGTGAGAAGGTTGAGTGTGTTGGACAGGGTGGCAAGGTTCTGGGTAATTTGTTGTAGGTCTTGTTGGTGGGTCCCGAGGAGAGGCCCTTGCTGCTGGATGGCCATTCTCAGATGGGCGAGTTCCGCTGGATCCATGTTGGCCAGAATGTACTGTTAGGGCTGGTGGAGGTATGGTGAAGTTAGGATCCAAAAACACAACAGACAGTAATCCAATAAATAAGATGATTTAATCCAGGGGAAAAAAAAGGTGTGGCAAAAGATAAACAAACAGGATGAAAAACAAATAGCAAAAATAGTCCAGGCAAAATGAGAACAAACAACTTGACAAAAACGAGGTAGGCAAAGACAAAATCGCTAGTGCAAAAAAAACAAACAAGACCCTTAGTGTAAGAAACCATGAACCAGAAATAACCCTTAGTGCAAAAACCCAAGAACCAGAAAAAACGCTAGTGCAAAAACCATGGACAAGGGAAAAAAAAAATCACTAGAGAGGAAAACCATGAGGAGCAAGAAAGGCACAGAAATGGCTAGAGAAGCAAACGAGACGTTCTGGCAAAAACGGAGTCTGAGAATGGCCTTTAAATAAGCAGCAGTGAAAACCAGGAAATTAATTCAGGGGAGAAAGAATTCCTGTCCCGGATCCCGATCAGCGCTGGCGTGAGAGATCCGTAATCTCCGGAATGGATTTCCGGGGCGGAGCATGACAGATTATGACTAATTTTGTGTGTGTGTGTGTGTGTGTGTGTGTGTGTGAGAGAGAGAGAGAGAGAGAGAGAGAGACACATACACGCACGTGCATCTCAAACAATTAGAATATCATTAAATTCAATATTTTCCATCAGTTTAAGAAAATAAAAATTTAATATATTCCAAATTCATGACACATAAGCTAAAATGTTTCAACTATATTTCTATTGTAATTTTAATAATTATGACTTACAGCAAGCCCTGCGATAACCTGGTGACTTATCCAGGGTGTACCCCACCTCTTGCCCATAGTCAGTTGGGATAGGCTCCAGCTTGCCTGCGACCCTGTAGAACAGGATAAGTGGCTACGGATAATGGATGGATGGATGACTTACAGCACACAAAAAAAAAATCTCAAAATATGAGAATATTTAATTTTGATTTTGAGTAAACGAGTATAAATACAGTATCTCTTAGTCTAGTTCAGTACATGCAACCACTATCACAGGGAAGATTGGTGACATGACAGTTGTCTAGAAGACAAATCAGACACCCTCCACAAGGAGGGTAAGCCACAGAAGGTAATTACTGAAAAGGCTGGCTGGAAAAGGGGCACAAGCAACAGGGATGACCCCAGCCTTGAGAGGTTTGTCAAGAAAAGTCAATTCAAGAACTTGGGAGAGTTACACAAGGAGTGGACTGAGCTTGATGTCAATGCATCAAGAGCCACCACGCACAGATGTCTTCAGGAAAGGGGCTACAACTGTCGTATTCCTAATATCAAGCCACTCCTGAACTACAAAACAACATCAGAAACATCTTAATTGGGCTAAGGAGAGAAAGAACTGCTCAGTGGTCCAAAGTCCTTTTTTCAGATTAAAGTAAATTTTGCATTAATTTGGAAATCAAGGTCCTAGCATCTGGAGGACGAGTGGAGAGGCACAGAATCCAAGGTGTTTGAAGTCCAGTGTGAAGTTTCTGCAGTCTGTGGTAATTTGGAGTACCACATCATTTGCTGATGTTGGTATATTGTTGTGGCAGTGGGGGTATGGTTGAGCATCAGCTGTGAATGGTGAGGAGGCAGGTTGAACCAGCAGGTGACATGTGATGAAGTGCACCTGTGTCGAATTACTGGCTTTCTATTCCAGGGACAAGAGAAAGAGCTGTGACACCCTGTCATGTGTGTGCCAAGTGGGTTTGTGTGATAATGAAGAACCTCACCTATCCCAACTATGGACACTTCTCTCTGTTGAGGTTAAGGGAAGTGCTTTCACACCCTTAACGTCAACACAGAGAGAATGAGGAGGAGCTACTTCCCCCAGGCCAGTTGGCCTCTTAACCAGGACAATAATTGACAATAACTAGGTCTCATTACCACTTCAGATCCCCCCCAATCTCTTACACCTCTTCATGCAATTCCTTCTCACTAAAGTGCAACATATACAGTAGATTTCCATTCCAATTGTACCTCGTCATGCAATTTCATTCATTACAGTGCAATATATTTTTCAATTGCAAGTACATTTTCTTTAGTGCAATATTTATGCATATTCTATATATATTCTGCAGAGTATTCTATCACATTTTATTTTTGCTTTTTATTCTACTACCTTCTATTTTACTCCTTTTCTTTTGACTACTTTTCCTTTTTTTAAACATCTTTCCTACTCATGGAGCATTGCATAAAGCATTTCACTTCATGGTTCTCCTTCCTTAGACCACTTTTGGCAGGTACAAACTACTGCATACAAAATGACAACACACCACAAGATGTGCCATTTTGAAGATGGCTCAGACCCAGTCATCGAGCCATCATAATTTGGCCCCTGTTAAAGTTGCTCAGATCCTTACGTTTGCCCATTTTTCCTGCTTCCAACACAACTTCAAGAACTGACTGTTCTCATCTCATTATCTGTATCCGCTTTATCCTGTTCTACAGGGTCGCAGGCAAGCTGGAGCCTATCCCAGCTGACTACGGGCGAAAGGCGGGGTACACCCTGGACAAGTCACCAGGTCATCACAGGGCTGACATAGACACAGACAACCATTCACACTCACATTCACACCTACGGTCAATTTAGAGTCACCAGTTAACCTAATCTGCATGTCTTTGGACTGTGGGAGAAACCGGAGCACCCGGAGGAAACCCACACGGACACGGGGAACATGCAAACTCCGCACAGAAAGGCTCCCGCCAGCCACGGGGCTCAAATCCGGACCTTCTTGCTGTGAGGCGACAGCGCTAACCACTACACCACCATGCTGCCCCTGACTGTTCTCTTCCTGCCTAATAGATCCCACCCCTTGACAAGTGCCATACAGTAATAAGATCATCAGTTATTCACTTCACCTGTCAGTGAACATAACGGTATGTCTGATCGGTGTTTACTAGTGCATGTCAAATAATTAGAACATCGTGAAAAAGTTCTTTTTTTTGTAATTTAATTCAAAAAGGTAAACTTTCACATTTTATATTCATTATACATAAAATTATATATTTCAATCTTTTTTTTATTTTGACGATTATGGCTTATAGATCATGAAAATCAGAATTTCAATGTCTCAAATCATTAAAATATTTCCTAAGATCAATCGAAAAAGTATTTACAATTTAGAAATCTCCAACTTGTTAAAACTATGTTAGTTTATACATTCAGTACTTGGTTGGGGCTCCTTTACCATGAATTACTGCCTCCATGCCATGCCGCATTGATGCAGTCAGCCTGTGGCACTGCTAAGTTGTTATTGAAGCCCAGGTTGCTTTGATGGTGGCCTTCAGCTCATCTGTATTTTTGGTTTGGGTGTTTCTCATCTTCCTTTTGACAATACCCCATAGATTTTCTCTGGGGTTCAGGTCAGGCGAGGTTGGATGGCCAATCAAGGAAAGTGATATCATGGTCAGCAAACTATTTGGTAGTAGTTTTGGCACTGTGGACAGGTGCCAAGTGCTGCTGGAAAAGGAAATTGGCAACTCCATAAAGTATGTCAGCAGATGTAAGCATGAAGTGCTCTAAAATCTCCTGGTAGATGGTTGCATTGACATTGGACTTGACAAAACACAGTTGTAATACCTCTTTGACTTGGGGGAAACAGCAATGGGAAGCAGGTGAGTGCTCTTTATTTTTGCACTTTTCAGTGATGGGTAATTGACACACAAATACACTATGCACATATGTGATGGGGTGTCACAGCTCTCTCTCTCATATTCCTGGCTGTCTGCAAGACACATAGAGACACAGGTTAATAGGCATCCAGTAATTTGACACAGGTGCACTTTGTCACATTACCTGCTGGTTCAATCTGCCTCCTCGCCGTTCACAGCCGACACTTGAACCACGCCCCTGCTGCCACATACCCCCAGTGCCTGACTCAGGCCGTGGACCTGGCTACCTTACAGCTGATACCCCCCCAAATGGGAGAGCTAATCTGTCATACCATCTGTGCCCCTGGCCTTTGGATCACCTCAAATTTAAAGGGCTGAAGGGCCAGATACAAACAAGTGATGTGCACATTGGCATCTTTCATGCAGTGAAGCCACTGGAATGGGGCATGGTCGGAACAAAGGCTGAATGGGCATCCTAACAGGTAGTACATGAGTATAAGGACCGCCCACTTGATAGCCAGACACTCCTTTTCTATTTTGCTGTACTTTGACTCTCAAATAGTAAGCTTGTGGCTGATGTTCAGCACTGGACACTCCTCCCCCCTGCCACCTAGGACAAAATGGCCCCTAGCCCTCTGTCCAATGTGTCGGTCTATAAAACAAAACAGAGAGAAAAGTCAGGAGACTGCAACAGTGAGCCCCCACACAAAACTGCCTTTACCTAAGCAAAAGCCTGTTTGTATGGCTCCATCCACTGGACTGGATCTGCTGCCGCCTTTTTAGTGAGGTCAGTCAGTGGGCTGGTGGTGTCTGAAAAGTTAGGCACAAACCATGTATCATAGCCAGCCAGCCTCAGGAAATGCCTCACCTCCTTTTTGGTCTTAGATCTTGCGCAGGCCACAATTGCTGCGGTCTTATCAATTTGGGGATGCGCCTACCAGTGACCCAAGTGGAAGCCCAGATACCATACTTCTACCCGTGCAATTGCACACATTTTCAGATGTGCCGTGAGCCCAGTGTGCCTCAGCAACCTCAGGACTGCCCTACAATGCTGTACATGCTGCTCTAAATCATTACTATAGACCAGGGGTTGGCAACCTTAGGCATGCATGCCACAACTGGCATGCCGAGGAATTTCAAGTGACACGCTGACGATGATACACAAACCTAATTATTCAACACATTAAAAATGTTCAAATGTCATCTTGAACTGTCATTGGCTGTTGCATGGCGAGCCTGCTCTTTTAGCATGACTACACAACAATATAGCGCCCCAGATACTGCTGACGTTTTCCAGCCCAAAATATGTTCAAAACTCGCCAAAATGCACTTAAACCCACCCAATCTAGCAACACTTCCCCCTCCCCATATTTCTCACGAGATGGGCCCACTTGATGCAGCAGTTGTGCTAAGATGGCAAAGAAGCCGACAGTTCAGGCTTTTCTCTCCTCGTGGACCAAAGAATATGGGTTCGTTTCTCAGAGGGACCGTGCTGTGTGCACATTGTGTTTTGAAACTGTTGTGTGTTGAACATCCAGTGTTAAACGTCATTTCGAGGCAAAGCATGAAAAGACTTTCAAAGATCAGGCAGATAGGGACGAATTAATCTCATGCGCAGTGTGCAAATATGGGAAGCAAGCCCACGCTTTAACAGTCTTTACCTTCGCTAAAAACAATGCCACTGAAGCTAGCTATATAATTTCTCAATGCGTAGCTAAACATGGAAAGCCATTCACAGACGGTGAATACATTAAGGAGGCCTTTCTCTCCGGCTCGGATAGTCTTTTTGAGGGGATGCCAAATAAAGAGACAATAAAATCAAGAATAAAAGACATGCCCGTATCAGCCAGAACTGTTGAGTGACAAATTGGTGAAATGGCAGAAAACGTAAGGGTGCAGCAAACAACTAGCATAAAAGATGCAGCGGTATTTAGCATTGCGCTTGACGAAAGCGTAGATGCGAATGATGTGGCACGTTTGGCAGTGATGGCAAGATATTGTGATGTGACTGTGAGAGAGGAGCTCTGCTGTTTAAAGCCAATGAATCCTGCTGGGCATGTTTACCCGAAAAGTTCAACTGTCTTCGCAATATCACACTGGCTTTATTGTCAGTGTTCGGATCAACATATTCATGTGAACAGATATTTTCGCACATGAAGAATGCCCCCCTCCCGAAATCATCTGACAATGGGCCATTCGGAAGCATGCGTCCAACTCAAAGTGCCCAATTACCATCCCCACATCTTGGAGCTAAGTAAGGGGAAGCAGGGCCAGGGATCACATTGACTGATAGGCAAAACATTTATTTTGTAACAAGGCTACTTCAAATTTGCAGTTTATTGTTAAACCACTTTATGTAGGCTACTTATCAATGTTCTCGGGCACTCATTATTTAATTTTTTTTTCTGTAGTTTTATTATTCATCAGTTCCATTTCCATTAGGCTGCTACGTCTTTATTGTGAATAACTTGGGCCTGTTACCTACTGAAAGATTTTGGATGTTATTTTGTGAATTTCTATAAGCTGCTTGCAATGTTGTTATCCAATGGGGGGGGTGTTCTTAAACCTTGTGTGTGAGGTTAATGGCATAAAACAAGTGCAATGGTGTTTTACATTTGCTCAATGCATTAAATATCCATATCCGTCTAAAATGTGTGGCGTCTAACTACACATAGTTAGCAACACTTATTTGAATGGCACACTAACTAACAAGAAAATTTCTAATTGGCACTACATGGCAAAAAGTTTGCTGACCCCTGCTATAGACGATTGTCATCTAGGTAAGCTGCTGCATATGCATTGTGGGGTCAGAGAATTCAGTCCATGAGATGCTGGAACATTGCTGGAGTCCCAAACAACCTGAAAGTAAGGGTGACAAATTGGTGGAAACATGGATACTGAAGGGAACCACCCCATGGAGTCCTGCTATAGACGATCCCCCCCGAAGGATCTAATCCATGCTCTCGCCATCACCCAACAGAGCCAGCACCAAGCACTGACCACACTCTGGAAGGAACAGGAGCAACATTTCAAAGCCTTGCCACTGGCCCAGCAGGAAGATTGCCAGGCATTCTGGCACCTTCTCATGTCAGTGGGGTCCTCAACTGCCACCACAGGAGACCCACCCCACATCATTGCTGATGAAGATGGGACTGCACAATGATCCAGAGGCATTCATCACTCTGTTCAATCAAGCAGCTGAAGCATGGGGGTGGCCGGTCGAGCAAAACGTGGCATGTCTACTACTGCTGCTGACTGGGGAAGTGCAGCTTGCCGCACAAGAGATCCCCACCAACCATCGGCTCATCTACACAGACCTGAAACAAGCCTTCCTTCAGTGTGTCAGCCACTCTCCAGAGCAACATCACCAATGTTTATGTATGCTGATGCTGGAGGAAGTCGGCTGGCTGTTAGCATTCGGCCAACAACTCTGGGATGCCTGTCGGCAGTGGCTGAGGGCAGAAGACCACAACATCGAGGGGATCATCGACCTGGTGACACGAACAGTTTATCGCCAGGCTTCCGGAAGGAATGGTGGAATGGGTCCAGTGCCACTGCCTGATCAGGCTGGATCAGGCCATCGAGTTGGCAGAGAACCATTTGGTAGCAGTTCTGGTGGCAGGTGGACATTCTGCCTCTTCTCTTTCTCTCTCCCCCCTTCTCCTTCCCACCCCATTCCCCCACTGTGGAGGCAGGGGTTGGCTCCCCCCCCAGCCGGTCCACTGCACCCATGGTGTCTCCCTCCTGTCTGCCCCTTCTGTGTCTTCTCCCCCCCCAGGTGAATGACTCTCATATTGCCAGTGCGGAGGTGAAGCCTGGGCCGATATGCTGGCACTGAAGGGAGCCAAGGCATCTCCAGGGACAGTGCTCTGCAATGGAGGTGGGAGCTGTAGTCCAGATCTTGGATGTGCCAGAGACCACCCTCGATTGGGCCAGACTGTATCACATACCAGCGAGTGTTCAAGGGGATACGTATCATGCGTTGGTGAATTCTGGCTGTAGTCAGACCTCAATCCACCAAAGCCTGGTGGCAAGGTGAGGCATTGGGGAAAGCACAAGTGCTGAAGGGTGTGTGCGCGCGCATGGGGATGTTCACAATTATCCACTAATGTCCATCCACATTCTATTTTGGGGAGAAAAGCACAGCATAAAAGGTGGCAGTTAACTCATCTCACCCACCTGCTGATTCTGGGGACTGATTGGCCAGGGTTTAGAGGCTTAATAGAGCATATACTAAGGGGTTGGTCCTGCGATATTACGTCATGGGGGGATCCCGGAGTGGCATTGACTGGGGAAGCTGTCATAGAGCTGCCTACATCAGGGCAATACAAGGACTGAGGAGCAGCTCGACCTTCCTCCCTCTCTTGGGGATCCCCTCAAGGATTTCCCATTAGAGCAGTCATGAGATGAGACTCTGCATCATGCATCTGACCAAGTGAGAGTAATCGATGGTCAAACTCTTCAGCCAAATGTGACACCCTTCTTCCCGAAAGAAGGGTGTCCTGCACTCAAATGTGTTCCCACATTTGAGTGCAGGACACTCAAACTGGCCAACAGTTAACCCAGTTGTTAATCCCAAAGAGCCATAGGGAACTCGTATTCAACGTAGCTCATTTAATCCAATTGCCAGATATTTAGGACAAGATAAAACACTAGCCTGAATAATAGCCTGTTTCAATTAGCCAGGGATTTGAGGGGATGTCCGTCAGTGGTGTGCAACATGCCATGAATGCCAATTAGTAAATCCTGCAGCCACCACAAAAGCACCTTTGCGCCCTCTCCCTCTAATCAAAACCCCCCTTCGAAAGAATTGGCATTGATCTTATTGGGCCATTAGGCCTCTCTCACATTGGCTAATGTTAATGTTCATGAGTCCACCATCAGGAGAACACTGAACAACAATGGTGTGCATGACAGAGTTGCAAGGAGAAAGCCACTGCTCTCCAAAAAGAACATTGTTGCTCATCTGCAGTTTGCTAAAGATCATGTGGACAAGCCAGAAGGCTATTGGAGAAATATTTTGTGGATGGATGAGACCAAAATAGAACTTTTTGGTTTAAATGAGAAGCGTTCTGTTTGGAGGAAGGAAAACACTGCATTCCACATAAGAACCTTATCCCCTCTGTGAAACATAGTGGTGGTAGTATCATGGTGTTACAGATCCCTGATGTGGGTGGAGCACAGAAGCATGGGAGGTGGGAGTTGATTTCACACACACACTATTTCAGGTGATTTCTCTTTGCTTTTCAGCTTTCATCGCTCGCTGCTCAAACATTCACACGACACACACACACACACACACACACACGTGCTCTGGTCAGGAGAGACCTCTTCTCTGCTCTCCCCCTCCATTTATGCTCCACCATCCCTGCAATAAACACACACACACACAAGCAGACACCAGGTGTAATGACTTAGCCACTCACCTTCCCTGGCCCTGCCCTCCATTCATAAACTGACGCTTGGCCATTCTCCCGCTGCCACACATGGTTTGGGCCTGGAAAACACTGGATTCCAGCACAAGAACCTTATCCCATCTGTGAAATGTGGGTGGTGGTAGTATCATTGTTTGGGCCTGTTTTGCTGCATCTGGGCCAGGACGGCTTGCCATCATTGATGGAACAACAAATTCTGGATTATACCAGTGAATTCTAACCCTGGAGAACCCAAGCACCCTTTTCTTCTTTGGAAAATTATGAACTATGCATTAAATGACTCCTATGATTTCACTGAACACAAAAATATCCACTTTTTCAATTTTAACCCTTTATTTCCTAATTTAGGATTTGGGTCAAATTTTACCCATTGGGCTTTTGGGGTGTCATTTAAAAGAATCACAATAACAAACACTGTCAATGCAAACTATTTTAAATTTAGGAAAATAATCAGTCAAACACAGAGCTACATTTAACAGTGTTTTTTGCTTTATTTGTTGCATGTCAGAACTGGATTTCTAATGTACAAACATGCTTTGGCCAACCGAAACAAGAACACAAGGCCAAAATCAAAACTAAGACCATAGGTCTTCGCTTATCCAAAAATCTGTTCTTCTAGAGAGAGGACATCACACTAGACATTGTGGTAGTCTTTGAAACAATTTCTTTTTTTGTTGATGCAGAGAGGGACTGCACATTTTTCACAGTGCATTTCAGTTTTGAGGTCCTTGCACACAGCACATCGGCGTCGATGTTCCTCCTTGACAGGCCAATGGGCAATTTGGTCGAAACGAATATCTGCACTCTGATGAACTCGAACAAATCTTGGTGGTGGCGGGCAGGAGGGGCCAGGAGTTGATGGTCTACCTCGCTGTCTTGCTGCTCCAACTTCAACTAAGCCTTGAGCAACCAAACCCTGAAACTTGCGAAGTTTGAGTACTTTGGATCCAGTGATTCCCTGTGCCTCACAGTCACGCTGGTGAAGAAGCCATGCATTGATCACTGCAACACACAAGAAATGCCAGAAAAGTATCATGTACCAGCGACGGGTCCTGATGGGAAATTTGCAGCGTGCAAGATGCGCATCTAGCATGTCAACTCCTCCCATGGAAGCATTGTACTCCTTGATGATGTTTGGCTGATCAATGTCGGTGTACTCTTTTTTGGACTTGTCCCAGCGCCGAGCTTTTCCCAAAGGCTCTGGTCCAGCATATGTTGACATCAAACTGACTGCTTTCGTGTCTTGCCATTTCAAACAAACAGTGTTGGTGTTGGACTCAATTCGATAATCATAGGATCCACGGCCTTTCTTGGACAGGTCTTTGTCCGTCATCAGGTTGCACATAGACATTCGGTTTTTTCGCACCGTTCCTGTGTAGTAGATTCCCTTTGCCAATAATTTCTCAATGAGGGGCATCGAAGTGAAGAAATTGTCAGCGAAAATCAGGAAATGTACTTTCTCTGGAAGCGATTCGCAAAGCTTCACCACAATGTCTCCACCAATTCCCAACTGACTCTTCCCTTTTTGTTCATTGGCACCACCTTTCCCCTGATATATGTCAAAGTCGTGCAGGAGGCCAGTGGCACAACAGCGTGCCCACACTTTGAATCCCCACGGATGTGGCTTCCCTTTGATGTATTGCCTTATGCCACCAAATTTCCCCTTGTACGGCACCATCATCTCATCAATGGACTGTTTTTGGCGAGGAGATATAGTCAGACATTGTCTCCGAAAAGAATCCAAAAATGGTCTCAGCTTCCAAAGTCGATCCTTTTTTACTTCTTCACTGGCCATTTCGTTGTCTACAAAGTGGATGACAGAGAGTAGCAGGTTGAATCGGTTGCGACTCATTACGTCTGCCACAGGCCCATAACGAACTTCACTTTCCCAGTACTGACGTACTCCAGACATTTGAACTAATCCCATCCTTAGATACATTCCTAGAACTTGTTCTATTTCCTTTACTGAAGTGTCTACACATTTCCCATGCTTCTGAACACTGTATTGATTGGTATGCTTGACAATATTTTCCAACATATCAAGGGAAATGAACCGTCGAAAGTAAACCAGTGGCGTGTCTATCGTGGCATCCTGGTACGACTCAACCTCTTCACCTTGAAAGCTCACGTCAGGCAACTCAAAGCCTTTCTTCCGCCACCTGTAAGTTTTTGCAACACTCTTTGGCTCCATCTGTGGGCTAGCAGTCTCGGCAAATGGCACATCTTCATCACTGGATGAGTCATTGTCTTGGGCAAAAGATTCACCATCATGGCTTTCATGGGGTTCAAATGATTCATCAGAATTGCCATCACTGTCCAGGTCAGGGCCAAAGTCACTATCATCAGCTTCGAGTTGCTCTAATACTTGTTTTAGAGTGAACTTTCTCTGGTCCTTTCCCTGTGCTGAAAAGGGAGCGGCCATACTCCCTGAAAAGATAATGGGTATTTACTTTATTAGTCTCTGGCCCTGTACTACCTAGGTAACTTAGTAAAATATATCCAAAGACACTTGGTATTGAATGAAATAAATCAATAAAATACAGATCCCTTTATATAGTAATGTATTTACATGCATGGCTACAGGCCTCTATATTTACAGTAGCAAATACACTATTTATACTATATATATATATATATATATATATATATATATATATACTATGACACTATTTACCATATATACTATATATATATATATATATATATATATATATATATATATATATATATTATCATACATTTTTTCAATTTGTCACATTATATTCTACAAATGAATTTATTTCAAGGCTTTAGCCAAATACAGGACTGTCACCATTCTCCATCTACAAAGTGACTCAAAGACCCAAAGGGTCATTTTTGGCCCGTTGTTTTTTGAACTAGCTCAGAGTCTTTAATTTATCCAAAAACAATATAAAAAGTACTTCTGGGCGTTCTCCAGGCTAATACTAAGTAGATTAACAAAAAATACGCAATTTTCCCTACTGATGGTTTGATGTGAAGATGATTTTGTTTGGGTAGGTTTCCAGCTCAACAAAACACCATGTGGCCAGCCATCTTGTCACTACCACTCTGGCTCGTGTCAGTTCAATTTTCATCCAATAGGTGTCTCTATGCAGAGGCCAGAAGTGGCACTCTGGGCTTTTGAGGATAAATTTGACTTTTTTTTTTTTTATTTGGTCATTTTGGGTAGCTGCAATTAACAGGGGTCAAATTTGACCCCGTGGGTTCTCCAGGGCTAAAGAAAACTGTTTCAATACATCTGTCCATGAACTGAATCTCAAGAGAAGGTGGGTCATGCAGCAAGACGATGACCCTAAGCACACAACTCGTTCTACCAAAGAATGGTTAAAGAATTAATAATGTTTTGGAATGGCAAAGTCAAAGTCCTGACCTTAATCCAATCAAAATGTTGTCAAAAGACCTGAAGCAAGCAGTTCATGTGAGGAAACCCAGCAACATCCCAGAGTTGAAGCTGTTCTGTATGGAGAAATGGGCTAAAATTCCTACAAGCCGGTGTGCAGGACTGATCAACAGTTACTGGAAATATTTAGTTGTAGATATTGCTACACAAGGGGGTCACACCAGATACTGAAAGCAAAGGTCCACATACTTTTGCCACTCACAGATGTAATATTGGATCATTTTCCTCGATAAATAAATGACCAAGTATAATTTTGTATCCCTTATGAAAATAAAACTCAAGGACCATGACGTCACCCGGTATGGTGCAGCCAGGGCCCCACCCTGGAGCCAGGCCCGGGGTTGGGGCTCGTATGCGAGCGCCTGGTGACCGGGCCTTTGCCCATGGGGCCCGGCTGGGCTCAGCCCGAAGTGGTGACGTGGGCCCGACTTCCTGAGGGTTCACCACCCCCAGAGGTAGCCGTAGGGGGCTGGTGCAGTGTGGATTGGGTGGCAGTCGAAGGCAGGGGCCTCGACAACCTGATCCCCGAACACAGCAGCTAGCTGTTGGGACATGGAATGTCACTTTGCTGGGGGGGAAAAGAGCCTGAGCTTGTGCAGGAGGTTGAGAGGTACCGGCTAGAGATAGTTGGGCTCACCTCCATGCACAGCTTGGGCTCTGGAACTCAGCTCCTCGAGAGGGGCTGGACTCTCCACTTCTCTGGAGTTGCCCACAGTGAGCAGCGGTGGGCTTGCTTATAGCTCCCCAGCTCAGCCGCCATGTGTTGGAGTTTACCCCAGTGAACAAGAAGGTCGCCTCTCTGCACCTTCGGGTTGGGAAGAGGGCTCTTGCTGTTTGTGCCTACAGGCCGAATATCAGTATAGAGTATCCAGCCTTCTTAGAGTCCCTGGGAGAGGTACTGAGAGGTGCTCAGACTGGGGACTCCATTGTTCTACTGGGAGACTTTAATGCTCACGTGGAAAACAACAGTGACACCTGGAGGGGCGTGATTGGGAGGAACAGCCTCCCCGATCTGAACCCGAGTGGTGCTTTGTTATTGGACTTCTGTGCTAATCACGGTTTGTCCATAAACACCATGTTCAAGCATAGGGGTGTCCATAAGTGCACGTGGCACCAGGACACCTTAGGTCAGAGGTCGATGATCGACTTTGTTGTCGTTACATCTGATCTCCGGCCCTATGTCTTGGACACTCAGGTGAAGAGAGGGGCTGAGCTGTCAACTGATCACCACTTGGTGGTGTGTTGGATCCGCTGGCAGAGGAGGAAGCTGGACAGACCTGGCAGGCCCAAACGTATGGTGAGGGTTTGCTGGGAACATCTGGCCGAGCACTCTGTCAGGGAGGTCTTTAACTACCACCTCTGGGAGAGCTTCCCCCAGCTTCCAAGGGAGGTGGGGGACATTGAGTCTGAGTGGACCATGTTCTCTGCCTCCATTGTCGATGCAGCTGTTCGGAGCTGTGGCCACAAGGTCTCTAATCCCCGAACCTGGTGGTGGACACCAGAAGTAACGGATGCCGTCAAGCTGAAGAAGCAGCCCTATCGGGCCATATTGGCCCCTGGGACTCCTGAGGCAGCTGACCGGTATCGGCAGGCCAGGCGTGCCACAGCTCGGGCAGTTGCAGAGGCAAAAACTCAGAACTGGGAGGAGATCAGTGAGGCCATGGAGGAGGATTATTGGTCGGCCTCAAGGAAATTCTGGCAAACCATCCAGCGCCTCAGGAGGGGGAAGCAGTACTCTGGCAACACTGTTTACAATGCGGGTGGGGAGCTCTTGACCTCAACTGGGGATATTGTCGGGCGGTGGAAGGAATACTTCGAGGATCTCCTCAATCCCACCGTCATGTCTTCCATTGAGGAAACGGAGGCTGATGACTCAGAGGTGAACTCGTCCATTACACAAGCTGAAGTCACTGAGGTGGTTTGCAAGCTCCTTGGTGGCAGGGCACCGGGGGTGGATGAAATCCACCCTGAGTATCTTAAATCTCTGGATGTTGTGGGGCTGTCTTGGCTGACATGCCTCTGCAACATCGCATGGCGGTTGGGGACAATGCCTCTGGAATGGCAGACTGGGGTGGTGGTCCATCTTTTTAAGAAAGGGGACCAGAGAGTGTGCTCCAATTATAGGGGAATTGCACTTCTCAGCCTCCCCGGGAAGGTGTACTCCAGGATACTGGAGAGGAGAATTCGGCCTATGGAGCACTTGCATGTGACATCACATCCGCTCCAGATTGTAGACAAACACCATCTTGGCGGTCAAGCGCCATATTTCCGCCACTGACTTTCATTTTTTTTTTTTGCCGAAATATTCAAAAATTACCGTGCCACAATGTCGGATACTTGCATGGCATATAAATGCCACAACAGGAGAGGTCAGAAAACAGGAAGAAAGTTTCATAGGCTGCCACGGGACCCTGACAGGCGCGCAAAATGGATTGCTGCTATCGGCCGGGCTGATCCAAACAAGAACAAGGCATGGGTACCGACTGGAAGGAGCGAACACTGGCGCCTGTGCAGTGACCATTTCATCTCAGGTTCGTCATGTATTTATTTCAGTATATCCATGTGGTTATTTGCAGCATAAGTTTATGACTTGCTCTAATAATAAAATTCCGGGAAGTGGGAGCCTGAGAAAAGGAGGGGGGGTGGGGTGGATTGGGTCTTTAGCGGTGTGGTACGAAAAAAAAACAGTAAAGAACTTATAAGAATTTACCACTGTCTTAGTAGTAAATCCTTATAAATATAAGGATCAATCCTTATAAGGACTTATAAATGGAGTCCTGTTGACTTATATATGGAGTCAACAGGAAATCTTTTGGTGGAGACGGTGGGGACCTCGACTGGCTATCGTAGCCTGCAGGGAATCGGCCGTCAGACATTCTGTCGCATGTCCCAGACCCGGTGAAATGTAACTGAATTGTCTTGGCCAGGCCTAAGGGTCCCATCTGCATCTCATCATTGCTGAGGAGTGTGCTCCCATCACCCAATCAAGCATCCAGCCAGAGCAGGTCATGATATATTTTTTACCATATTAACATGCCATTGTGTGTTATGCCTGATGTAAAGACTCTCGTCTCTGCGAGCCTACCACACAGATTTAATACTTGTCGTTTTTAGGACATACCTAACAATGTGTTTTCTTTCTCTCTCTCTCTCCCCCCCCCCATCTGTCCCTCTGAGTTACATGTTGATCCTGGGATTGAGATGCTGGCCTCTTCTGCCCCTCGGACCTGCTTGATCCATCCTGGTGCCCTGTGTCTGGTCGGAGTTTTATCGCCCCACTCCTGTGAAGGACGGCCCCATGAGGACAGTTGAGGGTTATACCTGTTAAAACTGTTAATATTATAGTCAGGCTGTCTGTTGTTGCCCAAATGAGGATGGGTTCCCTTTTGAGTCTGGTTCCTCTCGAGGTTTCTTCCTCATGTCGTCTGAGGGAGTTTTTCCTTGCCACCGTCGCCACAGGCTTGCTCATTGGGGATAGATTAGGGATAAAATTAGCTCATGTTTTAAGTCGTTCAAATTCTGTAAAGCTGCTTTGCGACAATGTTTATTGTTAAAAGCGCTGTACAAATAAACTTGATTTGATAAATATATATGCCCACACATCTTTAATTCTAAGAATTATGATTTATCAGTATTGCTAATTAAGGTAAAAACTAAGGAAATTAAACTGGACAAATACGTTTTTATTTCATTAAGCAGGTTTACCATATATACAGTAATAGTGATAGACTACTGATACATGATCTAACTGATAATATAAAATATTCAACCATAATCGGCTGGTCAGTGCTATGCTAGATACTATTGATATACAGTGGTGCTTGAAAGTTTGTGAACCCTTTAGAATTTTCTATATTTCTGCATAAATAGGACCTAAAACATCATCAGATTTTTACACAAGTCCTAAAACTAGATAAAGAAAACCCAGTTAAACAAATGAGACAAAAATATTGTACTTGGTCATTTATTTATTGAGGAAAATGATCCAAAATTACACATCTGTGAGTGGCAAAAGTATGTGAACCTCTAGGATTAGCAGTTAATTTGAAGGTGAAATTAGAGTCAGGTGTTTTCAATCAATGGGATGATAATCAGGTGTGAGTGGGCACCCTGTTTTATTTAAAGAACAGGGATCTATCAAAGTCTGATCTTCACAACACATGTTTGTGGAAGTGTATCATGGCACAAGCAAAGGAGGTTTCTGAGGACCTTAGACAAAGCGTTGTTGATGCTGATCAGGCTGGAAAAGGTTACAAAACCATCTCTGAAGAGTTTGGACTCCACCAATCCACAGTCAGACAGGTTGTGCACAAATGGAGGAAATTCAAGACCATTGTTACCCTCCCCAGGAGTGGTCGACCAACAAAGATCACTCCAAGAGCAAGGCGTGTAATAGTCGGCAAGGTCACAAAAGACCCCAGGGCAACTTCTAAGCAATTGAAGGCCTCTCTCACATTGGCTAATGTTAATGTTCATGAGTCCACCATCAGGAGAACACTGAACAACAATGGTGTGCATGGCAGGGTCGCAAGGAGAAAGCCACTGGTCTCCAAAAAGAACATTGCTGCCCGTCTGCAGTTTGCTAAAGATCACGTGGACAAGCCAGAAGGCTATTGGGAAAATGTTTTGTGGACGGATGAGACCAAAATAGAACTTTTTGGTTTAGATCAGAAGTGTTATGTTTGGAGAAATGAAAACACTGCATTAAAGCATAAGAACCTTATCCCATCTGTGAAACATGGTGGCAGTAGTATCATGGTTTGGGCCTGTTTTGCTGCATCTGGGCCAGGACGGCTTGCCATCATTGATGGAACAATGAATTCTGAATTATACCAGCGAATTCTAAAGGAAAATGTCAGGACATCTGTCCATGAACTGAATCTCAAGAGAAGGTGGGTCATGCAGCAAGACAACGACCCTAAGCACACAAGTCGTTCTACCAAAGAATGGTTAAAGAAGAATAAAGTTAATGTTTTGGAATGGCCAAGTCAAAGTCCTGACCTTAATCCAATTGAAATGTTGTGGAAGGACCTGAAGCGATTAGTTCATGTGAGGAAACCCACCAACATCCCAGAGTTGAAGCTGTTCTGTACGGAGGACCGGGCTAAAATTCCTCCAAACCGGTGTGCAGGACTGATCAACAGTTACTGGAAACATTTAGTTGCAGTTATTGCTGCACAAGGGGGTCACACCAGTTACTCAAAGCAAAGGTTCACATACTTTTGCCACTCACAGATATGTAATATTGGATCATTTTCCTCAAGAAATAAATGACCAAGTATATTATTTTTGTCTCATTTGTTTAACTGGGTTCTCTTTATCTACTTTTAGGACTTGTGTGAAAATCTGATGATGTTTTAGGTCATATTTATGCAGACATATAGAAAATTCTAAAGGGTTCACAAACTTTCAAGCACCACTGTATCTAGCATCAGTTAAGTGACTTACCCGGCCAATGACGATAGTTTTTTTTCTTCTTTACAAGATGCCACATCTTAGGGGGGCTGACAAATCCTGAATTTCTGTAGAGATAACTCTCCAGAGATTTATAAGCACGCAGTGCTTCACCACTGAACAGCGAAGGAAAGTTGATTAGGTAATTATACACGTCTGGGTATTCCACCTCCGGCAGTTCAATATCCACTGACACGGTCGTGAAAACTCCGTCCGGAAAGCCATAAGGGTCACAAATCTGTAGACCGTTTATTTTAGACATATATCTAATTATCTGTGCATTAGAAAAATGAGCCGTGTAGTCCGTCGGTTGAAAGAGATCCATCCTGTACACAAGTGCAGCAGTATTCAGCTGTGTTGTTGCCCGACAAGATGGCATCTGTGTACTTTCCGGTCACGTGACTGCAAGATCTCTATAGTCGAACCTCGGATCCAGGAGGAACAATACGGTTTTTGTCCTGGTCATGGAACACAGGCCCAGCTCTATACCCTTCATAAGGTGCTCAAGGGTTCATGGGAGTTCCCCCAACCAGTCCACATGTGCTTTGTGGATCTGGAGAAAGCATTCAACCGTGTCCCTCATGGTATCCTGTGGGGGTGCTTTGGAAGTATGGGGTTCGGGGCTCTTTGCTAAGCAGGAGTCTGGTTCAAACGGAGCAGGAGTCTGGTTTGCATTGCCAGCAGAAACTCGGACTCCGGCAGGGCTGCCCTTTGTCACTGGTTCTGTTCATAATTTTTATGGACAGAATTTCTAGGTGCAGCCAGGGGCCGGAGGGAATCCTGCTTGGGAACCACAGGATTTCATCTCTGCTTTTTGCAGATGTTGTCCTGTTGGCTTCTTCAAACCAGGACCTTCAGCATGCACTGGGGTGGTTTGCAGTCGAGTGTGAAGCGGCTGGGATGAGAATCAGCAGCTCCAAGTCCGAGGCCATGGTTCTCGACCAGAAAAGGATGGCTTGCCCTCTTCAGGTTGGTGGAGAAGTCCTGCCTCAAGTGGAGGAGTTTAAGTATCTCGGGATCTTGTTCACAAGTGAGGGAAGGATGGAGCGTGAGATCGACAGATGGATCAGTGCAGCCTCCACAGTGATGCGGTCGCTTTACTGGTCCATCATGGTGAAGGAGCTGAGCCAAAAGGTGAAGCTCTCAATTTACTGGTCAATTTATGTTCTGACTCTCACCTATGGTCATGAGCTTTGGGTAATGACTGAAAGAACAAGATCGCGGATACAAGCAGCCAAAATGAGTTTCCTTCGCAGGATGGCTGGGCACTCCCTTAGAGATAGGGTGAAAAGCACAGTCACTCGGGAGGAGCTCGGAGTAGAGCCGCTGCTCCTCCACATCGAGAGGAATCAGCTGAGGTGGCTCGGGCATCTCTTTCGGATGCCTCCTGGACACCTCCCTGGGGAGGTGTTCCAGGCATTTCCCCCCAGGAGGAGGCCCCAGGGAAGACCCAGAACATGCTGGAGGGACCATGTCTCTCAGCTCACCTGGGAACGCCTCGGTATTCTTCCCGAGGAGCTGGCCGAGGTGTCTGGGGAGAGGGAAGTTTGGGCTTCCATACTCAGACTGCTGCCTCTGCAACCCGGCCCCAGATAAGCGGAAGAAAATGAGATGAGATGAGAATATTTTTGTCTCATTTGTTTCACTGGGTTCTCTTTATCTACTTTTAGGACTTGTGTGAAAATCTGATGTTTTAAGTCATAGAAAATCTGATGTTTTAAGTCAGATTTATGCAGAAATATAGAAAATTCTAAAGGGTTCACAAACTTTCAAGCACCACTGTATGCAGTGAGGCAGATGGCTTGGGTGGTGCACTGCAAATATGCCACCTTGAAACATTGGAACGAAGGGGTTCCCATGGTGTCGGTAGTTTCAGAGAAGGTGGAGCTGTGGCTGGAGGTAAAAACGAAAGTAACAACTCAAACCACTCCAGTCCCTTGTGGAGACCACCTCTCACTGGTCAAAATCATGGAGGTTGCCAGGTTGTGAAAATGAGTTTTCTGATGCATTCTCACCCCTTCCTGGCTGCACCCACTTCATTGAACACCACACTGAAACCAGGGGTGGTGGTACATAGCCACCCATCCTGTTTACCCAAACACAAAAAAGGGTGGTTTGGGACAAACTCAAGGCCATGATCGAAATGGGCATAATCAAGGAGTCCCACAGTGACTGGAGCAGCCCGGTGGTCCTGGTCCCAAGACTGATGGGTCAGTCTGGTTTTGTGTGAACTACAGAAAAGTCAAAGTGGTGTCTAATTATGATGCATACCCAATGCCTTGCATTTATGAGTTGCTCAACCGATTGGGTGCTGCTCGCTTTTATTCAACACTGGACTTGACAAAGGGGATTGGCAGATCCCCTTGACTCCTCTATCCCAAGAGAAAACAGCCTTTTCCACACTGTTCAGATCACGCCAATTTGTCATGCTTCCTTTTGGGTTATTTGGGGCTCCCGCTACGTTCCAGAGTCTCATGGACAAGATCCTTCACCCCCACACCACCTATGAGGTGAGGCAGATGGATTACCTCGATGGCAGTGTTATACACAGCAACAATTGGCCATTGCATGTAGAATACCTTAGGGCCATCCTAGACTCAGTGAGGCAGGCAGGTCTCACAACTAACCCGAAAAAGTGTGCGATTGGAAGTATGGCATGTGGGTTTCCACTTGGGACATGGGCAGATGCATTCCCAAATTGACAAGACTGCAGAGATTGCAGTCATTGAGGCCCAAGACCAAAAAGGGGGTGAGACAGTTAATTGGGCTGGCTGGTTACCATCGCAGGTTCATACCTAATTATTCGCATGTCACCAGCCCGTTGACTGATCTCACTAAAAAAGGGGCACCAGATCTGGTCCAGTGGATGGAACAGTGCCAACAGGCCTTCACCAAGATAAAGGCTACACTGTGTGGAGGGTCACATCTACACTCTCCTGACTTCTCTCTCCCTTTCATTTTGCAGATGGACACATTGGACAGAGGGCTGGGGGCCATTTTGTCCCAGAAGTTGGAGGGTGAGGAACATCTTGTGCTGTACATCAGCCATAAGCTCTTGATGCATGATGGTGCTTGATACAGCACCATCGAGAAGGAGTGCCTGGACATCCAGTGGGCAGTCCTCACCCACTGATATTACCTGTTGGGGCACCCTTTCACCCTCTGTTCAGACCACACACCCCTCCAGTGGCTCCACCACATGAAGGATGCCAATGCATGGATCACCCATTGGTATCTCACCCTCTAGCCATTTAAATTCGAGGCTATCCACAGCCCAGGGGTGCAGATGGTCGTGGTGGACTTCCTGTCCCATGGGGGTGGGGTGGGGTCTGCTGCAGGCTGGATGGCTCCCCAGCCTGAGTCAGATGGTGGGGGTATGTGGCAGCAGGGGCATGGCCAAGTGTCGGTTTGTGAATGGAAGGTGGGGCCAGGGAAAGTGAGTGGCAAAGTCAGTACACCTGTTGTCAATTAATATTGTGTCTATGTGTTTTGCAGTGACAGAGTAGAAAAGGAGAGAGGGAGAGCAAAGAGAGGGGATCTCACCCAACCCAAGCACGTGTGTCCATGTGTGAGTTAGTGAATGAGAATAGTAAAGCTGAAAAGCAAAGAAAAACACAAAAATAAAAGTCTGTGTGAACAGCATTACCCACCTGCCACACTTTAGTATTCCACCCACTTCAGGGATTCACGACAATGACATTTGGTTCAGCCATATTTCAGTGAAGCAGAGAAGGTTGCAGTCCTGAATGTGCCCCTGGAACTTGGTCATAGGAATTGAGGTCTGGAACTTGGACCTGAGGCCATAAAGCTTGGTTTCAATTGATTGTACATTGGCGAGCAGGATACAGGGCATGGGTGCATGATAGGTGCGAGTCCATAGCCTGTTCCTGATGCTGGCTCATTTTCCCCAAGTTTGTTGTTCTGGGTCACCACCTTTGTTCTCCCTCAAGGTGTCCCTCAGCCAGTCAGAGTTCGGAGTTAAAATGTTGAGATGTAAATAGATTTTTTTTCGAATAGAAATAAGGCTATATCTATTGTATCTAGTGTGGCATACTGAATAGCTACAGTGGTGCTTGAAAGTTTGTGAACCCTTTAGAATTTTCTATATTTCTGCATAAATATGACCTAAAACATCAGATTTTCATACAAGTCCTAAAAGTAGATAAAGAGAACCCAGTTAAACAAATGAGACAAAAATATTATACTTGGTCATTTATTTATTGAGGAAAATGATCCAATATTACATACATCTGTGAGTGGCAAAAGTATGTAAACCTTTGCTTTCAGTATCTGGTGTGACCCCCTTGTGCAGCAATAACTGCAGCTAAACATTTCCGGTAACTGTTAATCAGTCCTGCACACCAGCTTGGAGGAATTTCAGCCCATTACTGCGTACAGAACATCAACTCTGGGATGTTGGTAGGTTTCCTCACATGAACTGCTCGCTTCAGGTCCTTCCACAATATGTCCATTGGATTAAGGTCAGGAATTTGACTTGGCCATTCCAAAACATTAACTTTATTCTTCTTTAACCATTCTTTGGTAGAACAACTTGTGTGCCTTAGGGTCATTGCCTTGTTGCATGACCCACCTTCTCTTGACATTCAGTTCATGGACAGATGTCCTGACATTTTTCTTTAGAATTCTCTGGTATAATCCAGAATTCATTGTTCCATCAATGACTGCAAGCCATCCTGGCCCAGATGCAGCAAAACAGGCCCAAACCATGATACTACCACCACCATGTTTCACAGATGGGAGAAGGTTCTTATACGGACAAGCAGCAATGTTCTTTTTGGAGAGCAGTGGCTTTCTCCTTGCAACCCTGCCATGCACACCATTGTTGTTCAGTGTTCTCCTGATGGTGGACTCATGAACATTAGCCAATGTGAGAGAGCCCTTCAGCTGCTTAGAAGTTACCCTGGGGTCCTTTCTGACTGCACCGACTATTACACACCTTTCTCTTGGGGTGATCTTTGTTGGTCGACCACTCCTGGGGAGAGTAACAATGGTCTTGAATTTCCTCCATTTTCACACAATCTGTCTGACTGTGGATTGGTGGAGCCCAAACTCTTTAGAGATGGTTTTGTAAACTTTCCAGTATGATGAGCATCAACAAAACTTTTTCTGAGGTCCTCAGAAATCTCCTTTGTTTGTGCCATGATACACTTCCACAAACATGCATTGTGAAGATCAGACTTTGATAGACCCCTGTTCTTTATACAGATATGTAATATTGGATCATTTTCCTCAATAAATAAATGACCAAGTATAATATTTTGTCTCATTTGTTTAACTGGGTTTTCTTTATCTACTTTTAGGACTTGTGTGAAAATCTGATGTTTTAGGTCATATTTATGCAGAAATATAGAAAATTCTCAAGAGTTCACAAACTTTCAAGGACCACTGTAAAAATAAACAGCTGAGTAACTAAAAAAGCAAGCATGAAAAGAAAGTGTGGTCAGAGAAGTTAGCACAGCAGCCTCCTCATCTGTGCCATCTATGTACATGCTGTAGAAGGTGTCCGAACTTCTAAATTTCATAATATGTTCAGAATAAAAAAGTTAGTCATTTTTGAAAAAAAAAATCCATCTAATCATCTGTCTGGATCTATGAACATTCCTCAGAGCTTTGTTTGTAAAATAGATTAGGGCTTATAGATGACAAGATGAATGTAATGAATCTATCCATCTATCAAATTTAGTCATTGTTGCCATTCTGAACAGCTAAAAATAAACAGCTGAATCACTAAAAAAGCAAGCAAGAAAGTGTGGTCAGAGCAGTTAGTATGGCAGCCTACTCACCCGTGCCATCTATTTACATGCTGTAGAAGGTGTTCAAACTTCTCATCTCATTACCTCTAGCTGATTTATCCTGTTCTACAGGGTCGCAGGCAAGCTGGAGCCTATCCCAGCTGACTACGGGCAAAAGGTGGGGTACACCCTGGACAAGTCGCCAGGTCATCACAGGGCTGACATATAGACACAGACAGCCACTCACATTCACACCTACGGTCAATTCAGAGTCACCAGTTAACCTAATCTGCATGTCTTTGGACTGTGGGGGGGAAACCGGAGCACCCGGAGGAAACCCACGCAGACACGGAGAGAACATGCAAACTCCGCACAGAAAG